>NC_071389.1:151106923-151305645 GCF_022682495.2 Desmodus rotundus
GGCACATGCCTGGGTTGCGGGCCAGGTCCCTGGTGGAGGGCATGTGAGAGGCAACCACGCATTCATGTTTCTCTCACTCTCTTTCTCCCTCCCTTTCCCTCTAAAAAAAAATAAAATAAAATCTTTTTAAAAAGTCATTCTCTAAATCTTAGAATTTCTTCAGTTCTCTCCCAGCATTCAGATAACTTTCTCTCTTTTGAATAAACACTAATTTTTATCATTTATGCATTCTACTGACTCTGAGTACTTGAGCCTTTTCCTTGGTAGAGTTGGCCTATAGGACAGCCTCTTTATGCATCCTTGTCTTCCTGTTCTAGGATCTCCAATGAAAGCATCTCACTTCCTCTTAGAGATATCTTTAAATATATTTCCCTTGCCTGTCATTTATTGCTTAGTCCTATAAAATGCTTGAGTTTCATTCTGATGATCAAGAAGCAGACCACAAACGTGTGAGCCATGGCCAGACACATGACCTACTTGTCAAACAGTACAGTTACAAATGGGCTGTGAGTTAAAATTTTAGTGAATGACAGCATCATTATTCAAGATTTCACCTTTCCTCTCAGTCTATTTATACTACAGAAATGTGTTGCTTTTGTTTTTGAGAGGACATCAATTTGACCTCTCAGAATTAGAGATTTTCTAAAAGTAAGAAGTAGAAATAAGCCAATGGCATTGATTTTATGTAGCAATTGATGCAGCAGACTAGGGATGAAGGAGAAAAATTTTTTTTTAAGTTAGCTGGAATTTTTGTTTTTATTACTAAAGATTTTATTTATTTTTTCAAGAGGGGAAGGGAGGGAGAAAGAGGGAGAGAAACATCAATGTGCCTCTTGCATGCCCCCTACTGGGGACCCAGCCTGCAACCCAGGCAAATGCCCTGGACTGGGAATCGAACCAGCAACCCTTTGATTCACAGACTGGCACTCAACCACTGAGCCACACTATCCAGGGCTGGAAATTTTTTTTAAGTGGTGAGATAGATCATTATTGTTAAAGGTTTCATTTTATAAAAAGACATCATTTTATTTTAATTAATTTATTTTTAAAGTTTTTTGATTTTAGAGAGAGAGGAAGGGCGAGAGAGAGAACATCCATCCACTGCTCTACTCATCCATGGATTCATTGGTTGACTCTTAGATGTGCCCTGACCCGAGATGAACCTAAAACCCTTTCATATTGGGATGATGTTCCAACTAACTGAGCTATCCAGAGACAAATCATTTTAAAGTGAAAAGCAAGAATGTTGGAAAAGGGGCAAGAGATTGAGGGAATGATTTAAGAATAATTGTGAGTATTTAAGAAAAAGGACCTCCTTCCTCCCCTTGTGATCTACCTTTGGTGAAATGGCAAACAAAAGCCAGCAAATTGGGAAGGAAGCAGGAAATCCCAGTTAGTGACTGTCAGGTTACAATATTTAAGATCCATGAAAATGTATGCTTCTGTTACATTTTAATGCTTTCATTTCCTCCCAACTTGTTTTTGCCCTTCCCCTTAAATTTCTTTAGAAGTTACGATTTTTCATCTCTATTTCCTAAGGATGCAATTAAATAAAATTTGGATGGCATATATTGTGGTATGATTGTGCAAAAACTAGGTTAAATTTTGACTTTTGTGATTTGGGGGAAACATCCCAGAATTTATTTAATCACTTCCAATGCTAATGCTGCCCCACTCCTAAGCCAGGACCCTCTCCCTCCTCTAGGTAGAAAACTGAAAAAATTTAGCCTCAAATAATAGAATGAAGGTAAAAATAAGGAATCCTGTTTGGTCCTTGTATCTCCTCTATTTCTTATAGTTTACTTCCTGGTTGAAAATATGTTAGGAGACTTTGTTGGAATAAAATTCTCATTTTGTTCTTATATTAGGAAAGCAGTTTCTGGGACTGGGAAGTGAAATTATCTCCAGCACAGAAGCTGTGGGATTTTTCCAGAGATGAGTTGCTTTCCAGAAATGCTTTGCGTTTTCAGCCATAATGGCTTTGGTCTTTGCATTTATTTACTTTTATTTAATCGTATTTATTTTTTGCACTATGTCGTAGTTCTAGAAAGTGCTAAAAAAAATTATTGTGTATTTAAAACAACCTGGAAAATCCTCTTGTCCTGGGGCTGTGTGAAAAAGAATAAAGAAAGCTCTTATTTTCCCAGTATCCAGTCATCAGCTTGAGGTGGCCTCTCTTAGGAACACAATTTATTGAAGCAATTTATCCTGGCTAAATGTGATATAAATCTGTGTATACCTATGTACATACAGGCTCTCTTCCATTACAGCAATAATGCTGCAGCATCAGTTTCTTCATGTTAGACCCTGTTCCTATCACACTGAAAGGTGACTAAGAAACTCTTTCTATTTTATAGGCACCACACAATTTTAAGCACTGATTGGTTGTGTAAATTACTAATCAAACTACTAGAAATACGGGTTTCCAGCCCCAGAGTGAGTCTTAAGAGAGTCGAAGAGATGTTACCTAGCTACCCTCTGGTTTTTCAGCATGGTTTTCTGATGATCAGATCTAGTCTAGCAGTTTAACATTTTATTTTAACGCAGGCCTAACTGAGGTTAACCTGATATTTTGGTTTATATCCAAGATAAAAATGTGAAATTTAGTTACAATTCTGAAGGTGTTTCTAGGCATATTCAAATTGCAGTTTTTTCTTGTTCACCTTCTCTTGTTCATATTCTTTCATATACCTTTCTCTCCTAGAAAGATGTTGAAAATGTCCTTTAAGGGTTTATCCTATAAAGGTTGTTTTGTGTCCTGCCCTTTTCTTCCACCCTTTCAAACTACTGGTTTATCTTTTTTTGGATTTCTAATTTTCATTCATCTCCACCTCTGTTTTTATTTCTAGGAGAGGTGTAGGAAATTTCCCCAACACATTTACGTTGGAATAGTTCTTTGACAAAGAATTTTGATCGGTATTGTAAGAGTTTGGCTTCAATAATTAAAAAACAACAACAGTATAAACCCTGTTAAATTCTTTAGAGAAATAGAGAGGATGAATGGTGATGCCTTTTAGTGCCATTTCTTTATCCCCCGCAGCAGCACACATCTGTTGGCTGCAACCAAGCAGCCCAAGAACTCTGGCCGAGAGCAGCACAAACAGCCGGAACATATTCACCCAGTAAACCCCCAAAGAGTCGACATTTGTTTTATTGCTGCTTTTAAAAACCTAGCCATAAATAGAATCAGAGGGGGAAGGGCACCGATATTTCTCCATTTGCCATAGACAATTGGTGGGGGGAGAAGGAGGCTCCCCATGGGGAGAGGTTTTTTATTTTTATTTTTTATTAATGAAAATCATTTCCCGTGTAGTTCAATAGGATGGGTGCTTTGTTTTCTCTGGCAATAATCTGGGATAAACGGCCCTTGCCAACCGTCTCCTAGTTTATACACCAGGGAGCCAGATTATAGCCCTGTAAAATGGAGCACCCCTCCTGTAATCCCTTAATTAATTAAATGACAAATTTTGGTCTTCTCTAGTTCAGAAATATGGCTTCCGCATCGAGCGTTCAGTGGATTTATTGACATGGGGAACTGTACTGGTTGTAATTTAGCAGACTAGAGAAATGTGTTTTATACTGTAGCAGAAAGAGGGAAAATCTAGCAAAAGGTTTGAAATTCCTTGACTATTTAGGTCTAAATTTTTCTAATTAAAAGTTTCCATTGAGGCACTGTAGATCATATGCCACCTGTCTAATGTGTCTCCCCAATGTAGCCTGTGTTTACAGCTTTGATAGATGGCATTCTTGGAACACCTGTTACTAAGCTTGATATTTTTGAAGCACTATTTTTTTTAAACTCCAGCATATTTAACATAACTTTTCCCCCTACCTTCTCTTCCTCAGCTCCGCTCTTCTATATGAAATATGGGAGACGACAGACCGTTTGTGTGCAATGCCCCAGGCTGTGGACAGGTACGTTTACAATATACTTTATTGTGAATGTCTCGTTGTGAATCAAAGTGGCTGTTTTATCACTAAGGCAAAGAGTTTAAAGCTGGTATTTTACGTGATCACTGGAGGTAATCAGATCAGAGGATTTGCAGTGTGTAAATCCAAGTTATGAGGAAGTGTAGGCACTCTACGTAATGAAATCTGCCTTGCTCTCTTTCATATTGTTATTCTACTGGTGTTTGTTTCCCAACACGGAGTGTTGAGGAATACATGTTGCTCTCTCCTCCTTTCTAAAACTATCCATCTAAATACAAAGCAAATTTAAAAATATCTTCTCAATTTTCATGGATATAAAAGTCAGTTTAATATATTTGGATAGGCAGCCAAGAATGTACCCATTCATTGTTAACTCCAATTTGCCAGAGTCTATTTGGGTTTTTTAAATTAAAAAAAAAATGGTTTTTTTGACTGTTGATCCAGAAAATCATTGTTAGCAGCTAAGGCAGATAGATATCTAACTAGGAAAGACGAATCCAACATAGAACCAGAGATCTCACAGCAGTATATAAACTACAAGACTTCTCAGCCAGTTTCCCTGCTGCCATGTTCTCATTTGCATATGTTTACATTATGTGTCAGATATTTTTCATCATATACTTTTTTAATAAAATAATTTTTTGAAATTGCTTTTTTTTTCCATTTTGCACCTTCTTAACTCTTCTTCCTAGACATCCCCCCCCCCATCTGCATGTTCCACAAAGGATGAAGAAAGGAATACAAAGAAAGTTTTGTTTGCCTTCATGAATTGATTTCATAGAACCTGAAGGGCTGAATTTCTGTTCAGTTAGAAATAGGTCATGTGACTGTCCAGTGACACTTACTGGTGGTATGTGAGATTGCAGACTAGTTCTATTAAACATTGTAAATGCTTAGACAAAAAGAAGGCAGAGGTAAGTTCCAGAGATTCCTAAGAATTGGAATTTGAAAGGTGAATGACATGGAGGTAGTGACAAGGAATGGGCATAAGGACGATTTCAAATTCCAGTAAATGCTGAAATTTTCAGAAAAGACTAAAATAGCATTGTGTTCTGAAGTATTCAGCATTGTGGGATGTACTTCCTTCTTTGTCAAAGTTTTCAACTTTATTGTTGACTGCATGTTTTCCCCATGTCCTTTATATGTATTTTTTTTACAATAGAAGCCACTTGAGAAAATAGGTAAATTTCATTTTTCAGACAACTTTATTGGAGTACATATCTGAACCTGATCCCCCAAAATTTTGTGTGAATTAATTGATAAGAGTATTTAATGTGACTTCCATAATTGATACCTGGTACTTTTTTACTTTTCTCCTTTACTTTAAAAATCTGCATTTTTGATGAAAGGATCTATTTTTCTCATACTTACATTTATTTTTCTTCACTTATTATTTAAAACACTCAGTGCCTGTAACCCCTTTTATATGTTGTATGCTTAAAACCACCCAGACAAGGACTTAAAGAAATAAAAATGGATGATAAAGTTATACATAAGAAAAGCATCTCTTAAGCTCTCTGAGAAAGATCTGAATATGGTTTCTTCAGGCTGTCTCATCGGAAAAGAATAGTTTTCACTGAAATTTGAGAGCTCCCAGAAGGGTTTTGTGTTTGTCTCTTTGTTTTCATTTTGCATTTTGAACTAGAGGTAGTAAAACAGTAGGTACTTTTTACATGGTTCCTTATATTGTTGGGTTCTATTTACCATAAGCCTTTTTCTTCCCCCACTTCTCCCTCCCATTTCTGAATTATTTATTAGCATTTTGATTATTAGGATTTATTATAACCTCTGGTGTAGGTTCTGAAGACGTTTTTTCCCTCGGTGAGTTGTGGAACTCAGGGAGACTGCTGCCTTCTTTTGGAAGTTACTTGTTTTATAGAAAAAGGATAGAAAGGTACAACTTAAGCTTTGAAGGTAGCCTGATACATACATACATATATATATATATTTTTTTTATTATTATTATTTTTTACCTTCTTGCTTGCTAAGACTTTATGGTGAGGTGAAATTGTATTTCTTTAGTTATATTTTAGTCTCATCCAAGTTTTTCCCAATATCTGGTAACAACTATAGAGTGGAATCCCTGCAAAATTTACTGTTATATGAAATAGTGAAAATCGGGCAGAGAAGATGAATTTGGTAGAGTGAACTACCCTTGCCCTGTCATCCAAATTCCTTATATCCCTTGAAAATGGTTTCATTCTGGAGCCACCTTGAGACCTTCAAGCTGTTTATAGTCCACTCTCATTGATTCAAATTCTTTATTCCAGAAATGGTAGAATAATAAAAAGGCTGTGTAAACCCAGGAAGGATAATAAGGACCGTGATAATTTTTGCTAGCTATGGTTTAGGATTTAATGCTACAGAATTCTCAAAAATCAGTGGCTTCTACCAGTTAGAAGAAGAAAGAATGAAAACAAATGATAATTCAAGATACTGGTCCTTAAAAACCAACCAGCAAACAAAAACTATAGGAATCTTGCATTATTTCAATATCTGTTGCCTGCCCAGTCTTTACCTCATGTACCCCAAAACTCAGAAAACATCTTACGCCTTAATATTAAGGGAGGTTGGAAGGAAAATTCACCTAAAATAGACTAGTGGATTATGCTCTCCACCATATAATCAAAACCACCAGGCTTTCAATGGATACGTAAACATGTTTTGGTTGCTAGGTCTTTAATGGCTGTTATTTTTGGATTCTGTTCATGATCCACTTCCCAACAGTAAGTCTGATGTGACACAGCTGAGTTCTAAATATGCTGCCTGTATTTTTTTTTTAAGAAGGTGGCTGCTAAAGGTTGTGTTCTCTACATTCTTATCTGAAAAGACAGGTGATGGGTTTCTTGAGCCCTCTCATCGCTCTTCTCCTATTGAGACTCTTTCTCTTGAGGCCTCATCACTCTCATGAAGAGGAATTCAGGAAAAGCAATATTCTTGTTAATACCTCTCTGTGGAATGTGGCAGCAATAGTAGTTAATAGAGCTGCCTCCAGAGAATGGGTTAGTGTTCAGGCAATAGTGCCCCAGATTCCCTGTGGCAAAGGGCTGGTTGAATTTGAGTTCTATGGGTTTTTGATGTTTATAAAATAGATAGCATATACAGGGTCCGGCACAAATAATACCCCTTTTTTATTACAAAATCTTTTATTATAAAATCATAAGCATGTAACTCTATAACATAATAATATCACACTCAAACATACCATATGACATTTTAGGTGAAATGTTCAAATTAAAACTAGAAATTGTTACATACGTATTGTTACCCTACCAACCACGCTCAAGCAGGCGTTACTTCTGCTGCACCCTGTATTTTAAAACATTGTGACTATAAAATGAATTTGCCTATGTGTTATTGTTAAAATAATAGAAATATGGTTTGGTGATGCCAAATCTTACAAGTTTTTAATGCTTTGGGGGGCACTTTTACTTGAAAGTGGATTATAAAATTGTTCTATTAAATGTGGTAGTAGGAAAAATTACTACGTATCTGTCATTCATCTTGAATTTGAGATGTTATTTCATGTGGGTGCAGTTAGATAACTTACCTTTTAGATTTTTTTTTCCAATTTTTATTATCAGGAGTCAACCAATTCCATATTTCTATACTTCCTCTCAAGCACAGACACTGGTTTGCAGTACAAATTATTCATATTTAAGTAGTCCTTCTGGTTACCACAGTCAAGTCTTTGATCAGAAACTGGTCATATAGGGTTATTACTTAGAATGTCTATTTCCTTAAGAACTAGAACACATGTCCTATGAGGAGATAACTACTTAATGGATAGTTAGTATCATTCCATTATTAGCCATTGAGAAAGGTTTCTATCATAACAACTCTGTATCAATTTTGTTCTTTTAAGGAAAACTCTTTGATTGTTTCTTTGTCCAGTATGACCCCGAAGGGCTGTTACTCTTTTTCCCCCTCTGGAATATCTACTACTAGATGTTTTCTTCTCCCAGAGGACACTTAGGTACAAGTTGGGGTTCTGTTCATACCTTACTGAGACATGAAACATATAACTAGCTCATAGACCTCCAGGGCCTGTTTTCCCTTTCTAAGGCCAAGAATAGCAGTAGAGCCCTAGTTTTGTTGGGAGTGAGGGCAGCTTCTTGTACTTCCTTATCTTGTCATATAGTAGGAATAATGTTTATGATGCTGCAGTCCTGGCTTCACTTGGCATTTAACCAACCTCCAATACTGTTTATTGCTTCATATCCTCTGCCTCCATGAACATTATCCCTTAAATCTCTATTGCTTTGTAATATATGAGGCAACAAATAGCTTCTATGATTGGTTAAATGCTGGCATGCTACAAAGGTATATGTTTTATTGCCTATGTAACACAAATCTATAGAGATTATTCCCGTTATCCCAGCCTTCCCATTAAATGGGCCATACTGCTACTATGGGACTCTAGATTTTTAACTCTGTCCCTTTGGCAAGTTTTCCTGTTACCTGGCATTAGCACAAAAGAAAAGCAAGGAAGAATGTGTTGGTGCTGATTACTGATTCTTTATGTTAAGGGAGCATTGTGAATTGGAGAAGAAATGTTTCTGGTAGGTAAATGCCATTTGTGGTGGTATATGCTATCTTTACATGCTTTGACAGGTGACGGGAGTTTCAGGCAAACAAATAAGCCTTTCTTCCTCACCCACTGCCAAGAGTTTAAAAAAATTCAAATTTTTATTTAATAATTCATATTTCATTCAATAATTCATCTAGTTCCCATCTGGTAAGAGTGCCTGCATGCTGTCAGGCAGCTGAAAATGCACTGCATTATACACAATTAGGCCAAATGCTAACCTTGTTTTTTGTAATAATATGTTGATTTTGCAATAACTTTCAGTTCATTCTGAATTTGCTGCAATTTTATGTAACCTTGTGATGGAAGTAGACCACTGTTATTCATTGTGTAGATAAAATTGGGACTGGGGCAAAAAAAAAATGTAGAGGTTTAAGAACAAGGAATTAAATACAAATTTTTAAACATCAGATCTGATACTCTTGACATCTGTCCTTAGAAATATGTGGTTGATTATTTTAGTTTTTCATGTTATATTCATTATTATGTTAATAAAAGCATGGAAGATTAAAAGCATCCTTGCTCCAGTCTGCCTTCCCCCTGCAAAAAAGAAAAAAAAAAAAAACTGTACAAACCTAATTGGAGCTAGATCCAGAAAATTAAAAATTTCAGTTATTCACTCTTGTTTTTCTTGGGTATGACTTAATATTTGGAATGGGAGCCCAGAAACTGTTCTCAGAGCATTCCAGTTGTGGGGGAAAAAAGTCTTGTATGTTTGTATCTCAATTCTTCCTAAATTAGGAGAGGTGCTCTTTCCTAGTCCTTTCTTTTACAAAGTGCCGAGTTTGTAAAGTACCTTTTGGATCAGAGAGCCTGTCTTTTATTAATCCCTCATTTGCCACCCCTGCAAAACCATAGGTAGGTAGGTTGTTGACTTACAAGATATTGTCACCATTATATAGAATTCTTCATTCTTTTATCAAATAGTCTTCCAGCTAATGGAGCAGATTGAAGAACAGCCAATATGCTCCCTCTCTCTGGTTAGCTTGTTTCTTTAATGCAGATTGACTTGCTCAGCAGTCACATTTTGTCTCAAGCCCTCGTTAGGCCCTACTCTGTATGTGGATTCATAACACATCTGTGTGTACATCTACAGTGCTGTATAAATAATAGTAAGTAATCACCAGATGGCCTATAACTGCTCCTCTGGACCCGCTGGGTCTCTTGAAGCTGTTAGTAAAGTCTTCTGGCGTTTTGCTGGGGAAAACTTGTCATAGATTTATTTCTAAAAAAAATTCAAACTCACAACTGGGTGTTTAGGACTAGATATTGCTGTCCGTGTTGTAAATATTTAACAGGCTTTGTACAATGACAAGTAAAAGCGCCATTAGTAACCACACACGGTGGCTGTGGAGCTCTTCTTCCCTCCCGGCCATTTAGAAAGGAAACAAAATGCCGATAAATTGTGCATTATAAATAAGGTGCAAGAGATGCTCTCTGGAAGCTCTTTGATAGGAGAAGAAATAGAGCTTCCACGTTCTGCTCAAAGGATGTAACTGGGCAAACTTAAGCTTTTTAACCATATGCTAGTGACTTAAATAAAGCACAATGCCCCCTTTAAATTGAGCTTTATAATACCAGAAAAGCCCCTTGAGCTGGAGTTTGGTCAGAGCCAGGTTTTGATCTTTTTTTTTAAGATTTTATTTATTCATCTTCAGAAAGAGGGGAAGGGAGGGAGAAAGAGAAGGAGCGAAACACCTATGTGCAGGAGAATCGGCAATCTCGCACACCTCCAACTGGGGACCTGGCCCACAACCCAGTCATGTTCCATGACAGTGAATTGAACTGGTGACCTTTTAGTTTGCAGCATGATACTCAACCCACTGAGCCACACCAACCAGGGCAAGTTTTGATCTTAATTGAGCCTTTACAACTAAATGATAAACCCTTTGAAAAGGGTTACAGTTGTGTTAGTAAACACTTAGCTAAATTTTTAGAGTTTTGGTTATGTCTAAAAATTTCACATATATTATTTGCCAATATCGTTTTTTAAGCAAAATATCTTTATTTTTGTAATTCTTTTTATTCTTCTTTTTGTTAAAAGTTGTGTGTTTTGTTTTGGGGCAGGGGGAATTTTTAATCTGGTTTTTGGCTTATACTTTTCTGCGTTATATTTTGCTACTAGTAATACCCTTGTTCCAGTACCTATTCCAAGGTATTTGGTCAGTATAGTAATGCATGTTTTTAAAAATCAAAATAGAAGTGATCATCTCTAAATTTTAGTGTTTTTAAATCTTTGTTTTGTTTATCATGACAAAAAAGGTTTTAAACAGAAACTGGATATCTTTCAAACCTAGTTTTCTTTTGTCTTTTGAGGGTTGAATCTATTTTACTACAGAGGGACTGTGCTATAAATCATAGCACATGGCTGTTACTTACAAGTTAGGATATATAAAAAGCTTTTCTCTTTCAAAATCTCATCTTTAAAAAATGACATACAAATTGTGAGGGAGAAATGCTGCTCTTAATAGAGTGTTGTAGATGGGTTTTGCTTTTAAATTTTTCTCTAACAAAACTATCAGGTTAAGGATAGGATTTCAAGAAAGAATCATGGAGAAAAGATGGGAGCATTCGAGGTTATCTCTTTGTAATAGTGCCTTTGTGTTTTTACTTTGAAATTTCTTTGTGCAGTGAATTACATACGATTCCTAAGATTGTGCTTTGGTAAGAATCTGGACTGTTTCTAATTGTCATGTGAAAGTACAGAGAGAATGAGAACAAATTTTATGAAATTAGCCCATTTCCAGTCTGGCACACCATGTGCCCTGTGTGGCTCCTGATTCTGCTGGCAGATTGAAGAGCTGAACCAACTTCTGCTCTAAAGACTAAAATTGCCAGTCATCATTACAGCTTTTAAATCTTGTTCACATCAATGATGTTAGATTTTGAGTAAACATAGTTCTGTCTTTAGATCCCAGGTGGGATTCGCAATTCTCTGTGTTGGAAGGAAAGAGTTTTCCCTTTTTTGCCTTTGAAAAACTTGAGTAGCTCTGCAGGGAAAGTCTGCAGAATAAATCTGCAGCCTTGCCGTGTCCTTTGAGTCATTGTAGAACGCTGAGCACTCTACTTGGCATTCAGCAGATTGGCTGTCAGAATTGGAGCTCTGCTTATCAAAGACATGTCTCTCTCAAAGAGGCATTTATGTTATTCCAGAGAGAATCATCCTGTAGCAAAAGGAACACCTCCTTTTTCTTCCCAAGGGTCAGTTCTTCTTTTGATATTGGGCAATTAGTCCTTGATTTTCCTGAAAAATACTTAAATCTACCATAAAGATTGGCACCCATACAGGTTTGAGACTTGGTCACAATGACAAACTAATTTCTTAGCTATGGGGCAGAAGGGGATGTTAGGGGGACACTTGTAAGTATACCTGAGGCTTTATTGTGGAAATTTTTCTGCTAAATATCTCCATGCCCATTATAAGATTGGCTTTTCTTCCTCTGAGGGAGATAACATTTGCTTTAGTTTTTGTATACTAGTCGTTATAAAAATGCTGTGTGAGTTACCTTTTTCTCTCCCTCAAGCCTCTTTCCTTGTCTTTAGTTACTGTCCTCTCCAGTTGAGATCAAGCCCTATAATCTAATTTTTTACTTTTTGACTTCCTCTTGTATAGCTTATTGGGCTCTTATTAGCTATTGTACCTGGTGGGGATTATTAACTAGCATTTCCTCAATTTAAAAAGATAACAGACTGTTTTTTAGATTAGTTTTACATTTATGGGGAACAAAATGAGTGGAAAGTTAGTAGAGTTCCTATATAACCCCCCTCACTCCACCTCCCCCACCACATGTGGTACATTTGTTATAACTGATGAGCCAGTATTGATACATTATTATTAACTAAAGTTTACGTTAGGGTTTACTGCTTGTGTTGTACATTCTATGGGTTTTGACAAATGTGTAGTAGCACATTTCCACCATTACAGTACGGTACAGAATAGTTTCACTACCATGAAAATCACCCATTCACCCCTCCCTCCTCTCCCCACAGCCCCTGGTAACCCCTGGTCTTTTTACTGTCTCCATAGTTAGAGTCATGCAATCCTCTCAATTTATTTATTTTTTCCTAATTTTTAAAGTTGTGAGCAGATAACCACATGATTGAGAATAGTTGGACAAAACAAAGAGGGAGAGAATATTAGACATGTGAGGTCACACCTCCACAGTCTGCTAAAAGTCCAGAAATCTATCCAGAGATTTAGGTGACCAGTCTTTCTTCTCTCTCTGATATTGAGATTTGGCTTGCCTAGTGACAATTTTACTGGTTCTAGGTGTTCCAAGCTAGGACAGGATGAACACTGAATTAGCTATATATATCTGGGAAGTCGAGGTATTAGGGCTGGGCAAAGAAAGAGGAAGTAGAGCCCTTTTCCTTTGTTGAGGCTTAGGACAATAAAGTCTCTCCTCTTCCCTCCCATGGGCAATCTTATATGTGATTGAAAAAAATTAGTGCAATTAAAGGTAAACAGGAGAGCTTCTGGTCAAGATGGAGGCATAGGTAGATACATTTCGCCTCATTGCACAACCATGAGAAGGAAAACAACTAACTTAAAAATGAAAAGCACTCAGAACTGCCATAAAATCATCCAGAAAAATACCCAGAACTGTATGCAAGTCCGACAACCAAGGATTTAAAGAAGCTATATTTATCCAGATGGGTAGGAGGGACACAGCCAGGGAGTCTAGGTGGAGAGGATGTGGTGTGGTGCAGCGAGCCAGGGGTGGCAAGGCAGCTGCCACTGGTGGAATGGCATTGTCCCACATCCATGTGTGGTAGATAAAAATCAGGGGGACACCTTTGAGTAAGCAATCCCAGCCCCAGGCCAGACTGCGCAGCCCAGGGTTCCAGCACCAGGAAAATAAAGACTCATAACTTCTAGCTGTAAAACCAGTGGGGATTGGGGCAATGGAAGAAACTGCCAGTTTCTCAGGAGAGCCCTGAACTCCTCAAACCCACCCACCCTGGGAACCACAACCAGGACAGCAGATGGAGGGGTGCCAGTCAAATACGGGAAGTGGGTAAAGTGACTGGAAAAGGGGCAAGTTTCAGGCAAGCCCCCAGAAGTCAGTCAGCAGCAGTATTGGCCCCTCTTTGACCCCTCCTCCACTTATGGAGCCCCAAAGCAGTGAAGCAGGTTGTCCTGCCCTGGCAAATAACTCAAGGCTCTGCCCCATACAACTTAGCAAGTGTGCTAAGACAGGAAATCAAAGCGGCTCTACCTAGTATACACACACACAGAGGCTGCCAAATGAGGAGACAAAGAAACATGGCCCAAATGAAGGAACAGAACAGAACCCAGAGGAAGAACTAAGCCATGAGGAGATAGCCAACCTATCAGATACAGAACTCAAAACACTGGTAGTCAGAATGCTCAAAGAACTCACTGAATACAGCAAAAGCATAAGGGAAGAAATGAAGGCTATACTAAAGGAAATAAAGAAATATTTTCAGGAAACCAACAGTGAAGGGAAGGAAGCCCGGCTTTAAATCAATGATTTGGAACATAAGGAAGAAATAAACAATCAACCAGAACAAAGAATTTAAAAAAACCGAGGAGGGTTTAAGAAGGTTCTGGGACATCTCCAAAAGGGCTAGTATCCGAATTATAGAGATGCCAGAAGGAGAAGAGGAAGAGCAAGAAATTGAAAACTTATTTGAAAAAATAATAAAAGAGAACTTCCCTAATATGATGAAGGAAATAGACATACAAGTCCAGGAAGCACAGAGAGTCCCAAACAAGTTAGACTCAAAGAGGACCACACCAAGGCACATCATAGTTAAAATGCCAAAGGTTAAAGATAAAGGTAGAATCTTAAAAGCAGCAAGAGAAAAGGAGACAGTTACCTACAAAGGAGTTCCCATAAGACTATCAGCTGATTTCTCAAAAGAAACTTTGCAGTCAAGAAGGGACTGGCAAGAAGTATTCAGAGTCATGAAAAGCAAGCACCTAAACCAAGATTACTCTATCCAGCAAAGCTATAATTTAGAATGGAAGGACAGATAAAGTGCTTCCCAGACAAGGTAAAGCTAAAGTAGTTCATCATTACTAAGGCTCTATTATATGAAATTTAAAGGGTTTTATTTAAATAAAGGTCAAAACTTATGAACATTAAAATGACAACAAACTCAAAACAATCAACTGAATCTAAAAAACAAAAACAAAAGCAAACTAAGCAAACAACTAGAACAGGAATAGAATCATAGATATGGAGATCATTTGGAGGGTTATCAGCTGGGAGGGGAAATGAGGGATAAGGTATAGAGATTTAGAAGCACAACTGAATAGGTACAAAATAGAAAGGGGAATGTTTAAAACAGTACAATCAGTGGGGAAACAAAAGAACTTATATACACAAACTAAGGGACATGAACTAAGGAGGGGATTGCTGGAGAGAAGGGGGGTACTGGGCAGAGGGGGCAAAGGGAGAAAAATTGGGACAACTGTAATAGCATAATCAATAAAATATACTTTAAAAAAAGGTAAACAGGAAAGATACCCTATCCAAAAATAAACCCTTGCATTTCTACATTTAATAAAGATTTGTGTAAATAAGTTATTTAAAAGATATAGGATCTATATAATTCCCTCTTTAGTATAAATTAGTTTAACCAGAGATGTAATATTGGCTACATGAAGGAATGGAAGTTTTCATTTGGGGTTAGGAGATAATAGATGAGAACTGGCTTAGGTGGAATGGCCCCAAAGCAAAGGAGATGTGGCAACTTATGAAGATGTCAAATATAAACATTTACTGCCCTGACCAGGTAGCTCAGTTGGTTTTGAACATCATCCCAATACAACAAGGTTGTGGGTTCAGTCCCCAGTCAGGGTGCATACAAGAAATTGATGTTTCTCTGTCTCTCCCCTTTCCTCTCTGTCTCTAAAATCAATAAATAAAAATTTGTTTAAAAATATGACCATTTCTTAGTTTTGTTTTGGGCTATCACAACTTCCTTACTACCTTACTATAAGCTAGGTGAGAAGTATAAATCTTACAAAGAGCCCCAATAAACACTAGAAGCAGCTTAATTCTCTTTGGACAGAGAGACATTTTTCTCCTTTTTTTTAACCTTAAAAAAAAAGATTGATTGATTGATTTTTAGAGAGAGAGGAAGGGAAGGAGAAAGAGGGAGAGGAACGTTGATATTCAAGAGAAACATTTATTGACTACCTCTCGCATGCCCCAAACTGAGGACCTGGCCTGAAACTCAGGCATGTGCCCTGACCAGGAATTAACCAGCGACCTTTAGGTTTGTGGTATGCAGCCCAACCCACAGAGCCACACTGGTCAGGACTGTCCTTTTCTTGCTTTGGAAAATTTAGATTGATAAAATATGGAAGAAAGAAAGTGACCTAATTTCTCTAGTTTTAGGATTCAAGTTTCCTATCTACTTAGAATTTAAACTACCTGATATTGGGTAAGATATCTTTTCATAGAGATATCAACTCTTTATCTACTAGATTTGGCTACCTGTGAGAATCTTCCAGTCTTGGCCTCAATACTAATTTAATTTTCTTATTTATTAAACCTATCTGACTCTGGTAAGATGAACATTAGCCTAGGGAAGGCTCTATAGCATGATGTTCAAGATTAACATAATTAGACCAACAGCTCATATATGCATACATACACATATAACTTAGATGAAATGTTGTGTTACAATGTAGAGGAAAATTATATTTCACCCAAGGATCATATAGGAAATATGGGAGAGAACAAATTACAAAGAATTGTTTAAGTTTATCAATGTAATAATAACAACAGCACCAATAACAGAAGCTAACTGAACTCTTATCGTGAACTGAGGAAAAGTGCTTTAGTGGTATAATTTAATCCTAGAAATTCCTTGTGGGAGGATGAGAAAGCTGAGGCTCAGGTTAAATAACTTGTACAAGGTCACACAATATTTTGTGATAGAAATGCAAACCCAGGCAAACTTTAGACCAGCATTCTCAAGTAGTTTCAACTGCTTCCTTATTAATCATCTCCATATACATATAAATATGCATATCTAGCATAGGAAAAGAATGAATACGTAGTAGTTTTTTGGTAAATGGGCAAAATGCAATCAGTTAAGGAAGTCCTAGCTATAGTTTGCTGCTGATCTAAGTGTCTGAATGCCATACTAGAGAGAGCTGGATCAACTGCTGAGCTCTGCCTGTCCAAAAAGATAAGAATTCTTACTAAAATGAAGAGACCTCTCTGCAACTGCCTAAGCCTGAATCTATGATATTTTTTTATCTTTCTGGGAATGCTACTGAAATGTGGCTAACTCTCTGTGAGATAAACAACCACTGTTTTGTAGCAGAGACATGATTTTAAGATAGGAAAGAAAACTAATTCTTGACCAACCAGAAATGTAGACAGAGCTAGAAAACTGTGGCATAAAAATCAGAGCTTCAGCATCTTCCACTAATAGGCCCAAAGAAGCACTGTGGTGTCATCTTTGTGAATTCTAGACTGCGTTACTTCCTGATTCATATTTCCTTCTCTCCCGTCTTAGTTTTATGCCTGTAAGTTCCCAAATGCAAAGAGTGGGACCTGGGTATCTTGCTTTGTGTAATGCCATGTAGTAGTGCAGCCTTTGTTACAGTGGCTGCCAAACTAATTGGTAACAAGAGGAAATATGACTAAGGTGGAATTAGTGTGTGATTTGAAGTACTTTAACAGTGCGATGAGATGTATATTCTACCCTGTGATTGCTAGCTTGTTTATTCTCTGACAATTTTGACATGTGCCTTACCTATTGAATAATAAAATCTCTTTTCCACTCACATTTCACATCCTCTCCTTTGACTTCACAGCACTGCCATATATTGACCCTTTTCCTTTTCCCTTACAAACTGTGCTGTGTTAATGCAGTGGACATTTTACTTAAAATTGGAAATGAAATTTTATGACTAAAGAGATAATGGAAATATTTATGTGAAGTAATTTGATAAAAATATGTTGAAGCCCATACAAGGATCAAAAGAGATTGGAGTCTCACAGTTGGTATTTATAATAAAGGAATTCTTTGTATGTTTTGTCTGAATGTCCTTATCTTTTACTGGAAAGTTGCTTAAAATACATATATTCCTGCTTGATTCTTTTTTTAAAGATTTTATTTATTTATTTTTAGAGAGACTAGAAATGAGGGAGAACGAGAGGGAGAGAAACCTCAATGTGTGAACTTCAATTGTTTGCCTCTCAGAGACCCTGAACTGGGGACCCAGCCCACAACCCAGTCATGTGCCCTGACTGGGAATCAAACCAGAGACCTTTTGGTTCTCAGGCTGGTGCTCAATCCACTAAGCCACAACAGCCAGGGCTTGATTCTGACAATGATTCATTGTATAACTGTGGGCTATGTGAAACAGTCTGCATTCAACTGCAGGGAATATGTGACTATAGTCTTGTCTTTTCTATAACTGTGAAGTCAAATTCTTGGCTTCAGAGCTGAGAGTGCCTTATTGGGCAAGGTCACAAACTGCTAAAATGATGACTCTAGGTGTCAAAGATCTCATTCGATTATTTTATTGAATGCCCCAGACAGGCCAGTCAGTTGTGTGTATGCATACACTTCTCTGTGTGTGCGCACATGCGTGTGTCCCCTGCCACGAGTTCCTGTAAAATTATAAATGCAAAGGAAAAAGGGATTCAAGGCAGCAACCTATGAAACATAGACTCCAAACTTGGCTCCCATGAGGTTATCAGACAGACAGTGACAGCTTAATAGGATGGATGATTATTTTTTAAAGGCCTACATTTTAATGCTAAATCTCAGTTACCTCCTTTTTGTGTCTTTTGTTATTAAGCTTGCTGACCAAAAAAATTAAAACTTTAATAGCCATCAGTTATTTGAATCAAGTGAAAAGAGCTGCTGACACAGTTTTAAAGATCTCATGTGTGTTGCATAGATGAAGTTAGCTATATAATACCAGAGCAGGCAGATAGTACAATATTACAGACATCTGTCACTTCACTGAGCATCATTTTTTGACACAGTGGTAATCTGTGCACATTAATTTTTTCACCATATTATGTTCATAAGTTCAGACATCTTACTTCAGTTTGAAGGTATTTCTTAGGACTACAGGAGAGGCTATGTTGGGAGGGGACAATAAAAGTAGTTACTCTGAAATGTTCAAGGGTCCAAGTGGCTAAATATGTGTTTTTAAGGCCCTATTAGATTCAAATATTTAGCTTTTTCCTCTTCAGGCTTTCCTTTCCTTTTCTTTTAAGTTTTACCTAGGTGATTGCAAAAGTGGAAAGGAGAGACTTTATTTCAGTATTCTTGCACTTTATATGCATTTGAAACTACAGCCAGATTGGGCCTTATGGAGGCTTGTACTTTCACTCAGGTACATGTAACTTCTCAGAGGAAAGAGGGTAGTATATATGTAGCAGCACTTGGCAGAACAGTGGTTAAAGGTTTGAACATACTGTACCTTGTTGGCTATTCCCTTAGTCCTAAGGGAGGCATTTTGCTCCTCCACAGACAGTAATCAGCTTGTCGGAATCGAATGGCTTTTTGTTTTTTCTTTATCTAGTAAAATGCAGCAGGCTAAGCCTTTCTGGGAAGCAATTTCTTCCTTACCGCATGAACAGAAGGTTGTGGATGCTGTCTCTGAAACAAAGGGGAGGTGCTGATAGAAAAATCAGTGGCCAGGGCATAATTGCATTGGAGCTCTGTCAAAGAGACAACAATTCTTGCTTGGAAGCTGGACTTTTTGCTATGCTGTGCTTTTCTGTCGTAACATTAGATTAATAAGCAATGAGTACTCTACTTCGGACTTAATTTTTCAAGCTTTTTTCTGAGCATAAATATGTAACAAGCTTTTTACTTAGTGATTTTCAATTTTTCATGACTTTTAGAGCTGTTTTAGGTTCACAGCAAAATTGAGAGGAAGATACAAAGATTCCCCATATATATATTCCTTGCCCCCAAGCATACATAGCCTTCCCCTCATTATCAACATTCCCTACCAAGGTGTTACATTTGTTACAACCAGTAAACCTACACTGATAGATAAATCACAATCACCCAAAGATGACCTTAGGGCTTGCTCTTGGTGTACATTTGATGGGTTTGGACAAATGTATAATGACATGTATCTATTATTATGTTACCATACACAGTATTTTAACCGTCCTCAAAATCCTCTGTGCTCCACCTGTTCACCCTTCCTCCCTCTCCCCCACACCCCTCTGGCAATCCACTGATCTTTTTACTGTTACCATAGTTCCATCTTCTACAGAAGCCATGCAGTTGGAATCATAAGTAAGTAGTCTTTTCAAATCAGCATCTTTTTCAAATTCATTTATTATTATGTACTTAGTACTGTGTCTCTTCATGGCTTGAAATCTCTCTCTTTTTTTTTTTTTTAAAGCACTGAATAGTATTTTATTGTCTGGATGTACCACAGTTTATCCATTCACCTACAGAAGGATATCTTGGTTGCTTACAAGTTTTGGCAATTAATAATAAAGCTGCTGTAAATATCCGTGTGCAGGTTTTTGTGTGGACATAGTTTTCAACTAGTTCATAGTTTTGGATAAATACCAAAGAGAATGATTGCTAGATTGTATGGTAAGAGTATGTTTAGTTTGGTTAGAAACCACCAAATTGTCTTCTGAAGTGGCTATACCATTTTCCATTCCCACTAGCAATGAATGGAAGTTTCCATTGCATCACAACCTCACAAGCATTTGGTGTTGTCAGGGATCTGGATTTTGGCCATTGAATAGGTGTGTAGTCATTATGTCTTTTGTTTTAATTTGCATGTCCCTAATGACATTATGTGGAACATCTTTTCATATACTTAGCTGCCATCTGTACATCTTCTTTGGTCAGGTCTGTTAAGGTCTTTGGGACATTTTTCATAGTGTTTTTTTTTTGTTGTTTGTTTATTTATTGTTGAGATTTAAGAGTTCTTTGTATATATTGGTTTATATATATATATTTATTTTTCGAGAGAGGGGAGGGAGAAGAAATAGAGGGAGAGAAACACCGATCAGTTGTCTCTCATACACACCCCAACTAGGGACCCAACTTGCAATCCAGGCATATGCCCTGACCAGGAATTGAACCAGCAGCTTTTTGCTTTGTGGGACTACACCATACCAACTGAGTCACACTGGCCAGGGCTAGTTCTTTGTATATTTTGGATAACAGTCCTTTATCAGATGTACCTTTTACAAACATTTTCTCTTGGAATGTGAATTGCCTTCTCATTCTCTTGACATTGTCTTGCACAGAGAAGTTTCCTTATTTTAATGAACTCCAGTTTATCAGTTATTGCTTTCATGGAATCAGTGCCTTTGGTGTGTTTCTGAAAAGTTACTGCCAAACCCAAGATTGTCTAGGCTTTCTTCTGAGTTATCTTCTAGGAGTTTTATAGTTTAGTATTTTAAGTTTATGTCTGTGATTCATTTTGAGTTAATTTTTGTGACAGGTGTAACGTCTATGTCCACACTAATTTTTTGTCTGTAGATGTCCAGTTATCCTAGCATTGTTCATTGAAAAGATTATCTTTGCTCCTTTGTATTGCCTTTCCTCATTTGTTAAAGATATTTGTGTGGGTCTATTTCTAGGCTCTCTGTTCTGTTCCATTTGATATTTTTGTCTGTTATTTCACCAGTACTGGACTGTCTTGATTACTGTAACTTTATAGTATGTCTTGAAGTTGGGTAGTGTCAGTCTATCAACATTGTTCTCCTTCAATATTGTGTTGGCTATTCTGAGTCTTTTGCTTTTCCATGTAAAGGTTAGAATCAGATTGTTGACACTGTCAAAATCACTTGCTGGAATTTTAATTGGAACTACATTGAATCTATAGATCAAGTTGGGGAAGAATGGATATCTTGACAATAAATATCTACATACTTAGTTCTTCGAATTTGTACATTACAGTTTTGTAATTTTCTTCATATAGATCCTGTATATATTTTGTTAGATTATACCTAAGTATCTCATTTTGGGGGATGCTAAGGTACATTGTTTTTAATTTCAAATTCCGCTTGTTCATTGCTGGTATATTAAAAAATGACTTTTGTATATTAATTAACCTTGTATTCTGCAACTTTCCTATAATTGCATATTAATTCCAGGAGTTTTTTGTTAATTGTTCTGGATTTTCTACACAGGCAATCATGTCATCCATGAACAAAGTTTTATTTCTTCTTTCCCATGCTATATACCTTTTGTTTTCCTTTTTTGTCTTACTGCATTAGGTAGAACATCCATTATGGCGTTGAAAGGGAGTGGTGATAATGGTGATGGATCATCCTTGCCTTGTCCTTTTCCTTTTAATTGATTTTTTAATTGAATTTTGAGAGATATAGAGAGAGAAGCATCGATTTTTTTTCCTGTTCCATATATTTATGAATTCATAGGTTGATTCTTGTATGTGCTCTGACCAGGGATTAAACCCTCAACCTTGGCACATCAGGACAATGATCTAACCAACTGAACTATCCAGCCAGGGCCATCTTGCCTTCCCTTTTTTTTTCCCCTATATATTTTATTGATAATGCTATTACAGTTGTCCCATACTTTTTCTCCGCTTTGTCCCCATCTGCTTGGTACCCCCCATTTCATTCAGCATTCCCACTCTTAGTTCATGTCCATGTGTTGTACATATAAGTTCTTTGGCTCCATTTCCTATGCTATTCTTACCCTCCCCCTGTCTGTTTTGTACCTTAAGCTGCTTATTCCCTGTACCTTTTCCCACATTCTCTCCCTTCCCTCTCCCTGTTGATAACCCTCTATGTGATCTCCATTTCTGTGAATCTGTTACTGTTCTGGTCGCTTGCTTAGTTAGTTTTTGTTGTTTTTTTTTTTTAGGTTCAGTTGTTGATAGTTGTGAGTTTATTTTCATTGTAATGTTCATAGTTTTGATCTTTTTCTTTTTTAAATAAGTCCCTTTAATATTTCATATAATAATGGCTTGGTGATGATGAACCCCTTTAACTTTACCTTGTCTGGTAAGCACTTTACCTGCCCTTCCATTCTGAATGATAGTTTCACTGGATAGTGTAATCTTGGATGTAGGTCCTTGCTTTTCATGACTTTGACTACTTCTTTCCAGTCCCTTCTTGCCTGCAAAGTTTCCTTTGAGAAATCGGCTAATAGTCTTATGGGAACTCCTGTGTAGGTGACTCTCTTCTCTTGCTGCTTTTAAGATTCTATCTTTATCTTTATTCTTGCACAACTTAATTATGACGTGTCTTCGTGTGTTCCTCTTTGGGTTCAACTTGTTTGGGACTCTCTGTGCTTCCTGGACTTGTATATCTATTTCCTTCACCAGATTGGAGAAATTTTCTTCCATTAATTTTTCAAATAAGTTTTCAGTTTCTTCTGGCCAAGATGGAGGCATAGGTAGAAACACTTCACTTCCTCGCACAACCAATTTTAAAACAAACTGCTAGAACTGCCAGAATAGCAATCTGCGTGGAACTCTGACAACCAAGGAGTTAAAGAAGCATTCATCCAGACTGGTAGAAGGGGTGGAGATGACAGAGAGGACACATGGCAAGGTGACAGACCACAAGGGTGAGGAGGGGTTGGCTCACAGGGAGACTAAAGACTCAAAATCTCTAGCTGTAAATACTGTGGGGGTTGTGAAGGTGGGAGAAACTCCTAGTCTCACAGGAGAGTTTGTTGGAAAGTGGGCTTGAGTGGAGTGAGCAAGCAGCATCGTTCCCTCTCTGACCCTTCCTCCACATACTGCACCACAATACAGCAAAGAGGGTTGCCCTGCCCTGGCTAATACCTAAGGTCCTGCCCCCTAGCAACTTAACAGGTGCACCATGACAAAGAAGTATGGGCCAAATGAAAGAATAGATCAAAACTCCAGAAAGAGAGCTAAGTGTCAAGGAGATAGACAGCCTATCTGATGCAGAGTTCAAAACACTGGTAATCAGGATGCTCACACTAATGGTTGAGTATGGTTGCAAAATAGAGGAAGAAGTGAAGGCTACCAAAAGGAAATAAAGCAAAGTATACAGGTAACCAACAGGGAAGGGAAGAGAACAGGGGCTCAAACCAACAATTTGGAACAAAAGAAAGAAATAAACATCCAACTGGAACAGAATGAAGAAACAAGAATTCAAAAACTGAGGAGAGGCTTAGGAACCTCTGGGACAACTTTAAGTGCTCCAACATCTGAATCATAGGGAAGCCAGGAGAAGAGGAAGAGCAAGAAATTGAAAACTTATTTGAACAAATAATGAAGGAGAATTTCCCCAATCAGGCAAAGGAAATAGACTTCCAGGAAGTCCAGGAAGCTCAGAGAGTCCCAAAGAAGTTCAACCCAAGGAAGCACACACCAAAGCATACCATAATTACATTACCCAAGATGAAAGATAAGGAGAGAATCTTAAAAGCAGCAAGAGAAAAGGAGACAGTTACCTACAAAGGAGTTCCCATAAGGCTATCAGCTGATTTCTCAGAAGAAACCTTGCAGGCAAGAAGGGGCTGGAAAGAAGTATTCAACGTCATGAAAGGCAAGGACCTACATCCAAGATTATTCTATCCAGCAAAGCTATCATTCATAATGGAAGGTCAGGTAAAGTGCTCCCCAGATAAGGTGAAGCTAAAGAAGTTCATCATCACCAAGCCCTTATTATATGAAATGTTAAAGGGACTTATCTAAGAAATAGCAGAATATCAAAAACTATGAACAATAAAATGACAATGAACTCATAACTATCAACAACTGAACCTAAGAAACAAAAGCTAAGCAAACAACTAGAACAAGAAGAGAATCACAGAAATGGAGATCACATGGAGGGTTATCAGTGGGTAGGGGGAGGGGGAGAATGGGGGAGAAAGGCACAGGGAATAAGAAGCGTAATTGGTAGGCATGAAATAGACAGTGGTAATTTAAGAAGAGTATAAGAAATAGAGAAGCCAAAGAACTTATATGTACAATCCATGGACATGAAGTAAGGGTGGGGGAAATGCTGGAGGGTGGAGGTATGCAGGGTGGAGGGGAGTAAAGGGGAGGGAAAAAATGGGACAACTGTAATAGCATAATTAATAAAATATACTTATATAAATACAGAAAATGTAAAAAGTTTTCAATTTATTACTGTTTCTGTTCTCCTTCTGTCACCCCTATGATTTGGATGTTGGAGCACTTAAAGTTATCACAGAAGTTCCTAAGCCTCTCCTCATTTTTTTAAATTCTTGTTTCTTCATTGTGTTCTGGTTGAATGTTTCTTTCTTTCTTTTGTTCCAAATCATTGATTTGAGTTCCTGTTTCCTTCCCTTCCCTGTTGCCTGTATATTTTTCTTTATTTCACTTTGTAAGCCTTCACTACTTTTATTTTGCAGCCATACTCAATCAGTTCTGTGAGCATCCTGATGGCCAGTGTTTTGAACTCTGCATCTGATAGGTTGGCTACCTCCTTGTCACTTAGTTCTTTTTCTGGAGTTTTGATCTGTTTTTTCATTTGGACCATATTTCTTTGTCTCAGAGCACCTGTTATGTTGAATGGGGCAGAGCCTTAGGTATTTATTTGCCAGGGCGGGGCAACCCTCTTTGCTGTGTTGAGGTGCTGTATGTGGGAGAGGGGTCAGAGAGGGAACAGTGCCACTTGCTCAGCTCTCACCCCACTTTCAGTCACTTCCCCCACTTCCTGCAAGCAAAACTGGTGCCCTTCCAGTTGCTGCTTTGGTGCTGATTTCCTGAGTGGGTGGGCTTGTGTGTGTTCTTGGACTCTGTGGGCCCCTCAAACAGACTGTCCTGAGAGATTGGCAGTTTCTTCCACTGACATAACCCCCATAGGTTTTTACAGCCAGAGGTTATGAGGCTTTCTTTCCTGGCACTGGAACTGTGGGTTGTCCGGTCTGTCCTGGGCTGGGATTGCTCTTCTCCAGTTGTTCCTTCCAGTTTTTATCCACACATGAATGTAGACCACACATGGTCCCCCAGTCACTGCCTCGCCCACCCAGTCCTCCAGGGGCTACCTGGCTGCTCGTCCTCTCCACCCCAAGTGCCTATCTCCAGCCCTCCTACCCAGTCTTAATGAATGTTTCTTCATCTCCTTGATTGCCAGACTTACATACAATTCGATTTTCTGGCAGTTCTGGTTGTTTTTGTTTTTAAATTGGTTGTTATCCTTCTTTTGGTTGTATGAGGAGGTGAAGCATATCTACCTATGCCTCCATCTTGGCTGGAAGTCCCATCTTGCCTTCTTGATTTTAGTAAGGAAGCTTTAAGTTTCTCATTATTGAGTATAATGCTGGCTGTAGGTTCTTTTTGTAGTTGTTCTTTATCAGGTTGAGGAAATTCCCCTGTATTCTTAGTTTGCTGAGAGTTTTTATCATGACTAGGTGTAGGATTTTGTCAGATGGGTTTTTTAGCATCTGTTGATATGGTCATGTGATTTTTCTCTTTCTTTAGCTTGCTGATGTAATGGATTACATTAATTTTCAAATGTTGAACCAGCCTTGCCTACCTTGTATAAATCCCACTTGGTTGTGGTATATAATCCTTTTTATACATTGTTGGATTTACTAGTATTTTGTGAGGATATTCACATCTATGTTCATGAGAGATGTTGGTCTGTAGTTTTCTCTTCTTGTCTTTCTTTGGTTTTGGTTTTAGAGTAATGCTAGCCTTATAGAATAAGTTAGAAAGTATTCCCTCTGCTTCTACTCCTCTGAAGGAGATATAGAGAACAGGTATAATTTTTTCCTTTCATGTTTGGTAGAATTCACCAACCCATTAGGGCCTGGTGCTTTCTGTTCTGGAAGGTTGTTTATTGATTCAATTAATTTAATAGATACAGGCCTAGACAGATTGTCCATTTTTTGTGTGATTTTTGGAGAATTGTATCTTTTAAGGAATTTGTTCATTTCATCTAGGTTATCAAGTTTGTGGGCATAAAGTTGTTCTTAATATTCCTTCTTAGCTAGAGGTTTATTATTTTATTGATCCTTTCAGAGAACCAGGTTTTGGTTTTATTGATTTTTGTTATTGATTTCCTGTTTTTAGTTTGATTGATTTCTGCTCCAATTTTCATTATTTATTTTTTCTCCTTACTTTGGATTTATTTTTTTAATGATTTCTCTTATTATTGTTGTTGAAGTGCAGTTGTCTCAATTTTCCTGCTACTGCTATCCCCTGCCCCACCCACCCCCACCTCCCACCTTCCATCCTTGCTTACTTTGGATTTAATTTGCTCTTTTTTTTTTTTTTTTTTTTTTAGTTTCCTAAGGTGGAAACTTAGGTTATTGATTTTAGATTTTTTCCCTAATATAGCCATTAATATTATAAATTTCCCTCTAAGCCCAGTTTTTGTGCATCTCATGAATTTTGATATTTTTATTTTCACTTAGTTTAAGATATCTTAAAATTTCTCTTGAGATGTCAATTTCTTCTTTGACTGATATGTTATTTAATCTCCAAGTACTTTGGGATTTTCCAGCTGTCTTCCTGCTATTGATTTATAGTTTAATTTCATTGTGGTCTAAGAGCAGACATTGTATGATTTCTGTTCTTTTACACTTGTTAAGGTGTGTTATGTGACCTAGAATGTGGTCTATCTTGGTGAATGTTCCTTCCATGTGAACCTGAGAAGAATGTGTAATCTGTTCTTGGATGAAGTATTCTATCAATGTCAATTATATCCAGTTGATTGATGGTGCTGTTGAGTTCACCTATGTCCTTACTGATTTTCTGCCTCCTGGATCTGTCTACTTCTGATAGAAGAGTGTTAAAGTCTCTGACTATAATAGTGGATTCATCTCTTTCTGCTTGCAGTTCTATCAGTTTGGCCTCATGTATTTTGATATTCTGTTGTTAGGCACATATACATTAAGGCTTAATTTGTCTTCTTGGACTATTGACTTCTTTATCATTATGTAATGCCCCTCTGTATCCCTGATAATGTTACTTGCATTGAAGTCTGCTCTGTATGAAATTAATATAGCTACTTCTACTTTGTTTTGATCACTGATACCATGGTATATCTTTTTCCATCTCATTACTTTTTATCTATATGTGTCTTTATTATTAAAGCGAGTTTCTTATAAACAACACATAGTTGGGTTTAGTGTTTTTTATCCACTCTGACAATCTCTGTCTTTTAATTGGCATGTTTAGATCACTGACATTTAAAGTAACTATTGATGTAATTTGGTTACTATCTGCCGTATTTGTTACAGTCATAGTTCAGGAGGCCAGAAATCTGAAATCAAGGTATAGGCAGAGCCCTACTCTCTCTGAAGGGTCTAAAGAGAATCCTTTCCTTACCTCTTCCAGCTTCTGGCCATATCCATGGGAGCCGCTAACAGGTTGCATTGTGTCTCTCAAATTTTACGTGTTGAAGTCCTAGTCCTAAGTACCTCAGAATGTGACCTCACTTGGAAATAGGGTTGTTGTTGATGTAATTAGTTAATATGAGGTGATATTGGAATAAGGTGGGCCTCTGTCCGATATAACTGGCATCCTTATAAAAAGAGGAAACTGAACACAGATGTGCACCCAGGGAAAACACCATGATAATATTGGAGTTATTCTGCCACAACCAAGGAACACCAAAGATTGCCCGCAAACTACCAGCAACTAGGACAGAAGCATAGAACAGATTCTCTTCCACATCCTTCAGCAGGAACTAACCCTGCTCACACCTTGATTTCAGACTTCTGGCCTCCACAATTGTTGAAACAATAAATTTCTGTTCTTTGATGCACCATGTTATGGTGCTTTGTCAGGGCAGCTCTAGCAAACTAATACAGGAGCCATTATCAGCCTGCCACACTGTGGTTTGAAATCTGCAGTTTGCTATAGTGAGTTGTTACCAAGAAGTGAGGACTAAGAGTACCAGAGTCTTAGTTCCTCCCTGACTCCCATCAGTATGCTTAATGGCTTTTATATTTATCCTTACTCCTTTCTTTCCCTAACAGATGTGGCTATTGTAATGTGATATGAAGATTAATAGGATCCCATTAATACTTCCTGGTTTGTCTGTATTCTGATATAATAGGGTGGGAGGTGTATATAATAAGAACAATTTATCATTTTAGACTACAATCAAAAATAGAATATGGGGCCCTGGCCTGGTGACTCAGTTGGAGTGTCGTCCTGTACACCACAAAAAAAAAAAAAAAGTTGAGTGTTCAATTCCCAGTCAGGGAACATACCTAGGTAGCAGGTTCAATCCCCAGTCAGGGTGCGTACGATACAGAAGTAAACCAATTGATGTTTTTATCTCACATTTATGTTTCTCTCTTTCTCTCTCTCCCCTCTCCCTTTCTGTCTAAAATCAATAAGCATATCCTCAGGTATGGATAAAAAAATTGAATATGGGTTTTCACAAATGTCTGTAGTAAGACATTTGTGCAAAGGATCCATTGAAAGAATAAAATCAAGGCAGATTTTTTCTTTGTGTATTTTGCCTGGTATCTCTAACTTTAAGTAAGCATGGGGACTGGTTTTCAGAAACTAGCCCATGAATAATTTTCTCAATTCAGTCAGACCCTTATTAGCTTTTGTGGGTTCAATTTAATTAAAAAATTTTTTAATATCTGTAATGTACTAGACATCATGCTAGATACTAGTGATAAAAAAATGTAGCCCTGGCTAGGTAGCTCAGTTGGTTAGAATGCCACCCCAATACACCAAGGTTGCGGGTTACATCCCCAGTCAGGGCACATTGAAGAGTCAGCCAATGAATGCATAAATAGGTGGAACAACAAATCAGTCTCTCTCTCCTCTCCTCTAAAAATCAATAAATAAAAATTAAAAGAAATATTAAAATAAAGAAAGATGTATAAAACATCAGTTATTCCCTGTCTCATGGGGAGTCAGACACATGCAATGTAATTATATTGACCTGGCTGGTGTGGCTCAGTGGATTGAGTGCCGGCCTGCAAACCAAAG
Source organism: Desmodus rotundus (assembly GCF_022682495.2). NCBI lineage: Eukaryota > Metazoa > Chordata > Mammalia > Chiroptera > Phyllostomidae > Desmodus > Desmodus rotundus. The sequence continues at coordinate 151,136,320 of NC_071389.1, forward strand.
GGTTGCTGGTCCAATTCCCAGTCTAGGGCACATGCCTGTGTTGTGGGCCAGGTCCCCAGTTGGGAGTGTGCGAGAGGCAACCAATATCTCTCCCACATCAATGTGTCTATTCCTCTTTTTCCCCTCCCTCCCTTCCCCTCTCTCTAAAAAAATGAATAAAATCTTTTTAAAAATAGAGTCACATTGTAATATGATAAATGTAGTAATATAAATACAGTGTTTTCAAGTACTAAGAGGTCTGGTAGACATCAGGGAAAGTTTCATGGAGGAAATGATGGTTTAACTGGTTTTGAAAGATAAAGGGAAATTTGCCAGACAGATATGGTTGAGAACATTTCACACATAAGAGAATAATAGACACAAAAGAAAGAAACAACATGGTACATTCAGAGAAACTATAGGTAGCTTGCTGTTGGTGGAGCACAAATTATGATGGAGAGCAGCAGGAGATGTGTCTGGAGACGCTAGTAGGGGCAATTTCTGGGGAAACTAATGTATTGCTGCTGTATTAGATCACTATGACAATCAAGAAGCATGTGGATAAGCATTACTGTTAGGCAACATAGATTCCGTTCTTTCCCCCTGCCTGCCTGTGTTCTTCTATTCAGTGGCTAACATTCTAAAAAATATCTCTTTTATATAAAAAAAATAAATAAAACCTTAAAAACAAAAAGTCTAGCCCTGGCTGATGTAGCTCAGTGGATTGAGTGCAGGCCTGCAAACCAAAGGGTCACCAGTTCAATTTCCAGTCAGGGCACCTGCCTGGATTGTGGGCCAGGTCCCCAGATGGGAGTGCATGGGAGGCAGCCACACGTTGGTGTTTCTCTCCCTCTCTTTCTCCTTCCCTTCCCCTCTCTCTAAAGATAAATAAATAATCTTAAAAAATAAAAAATAATAAAATGTCAATACTATTCAAAGTGATCTACATTCAATACAGTCCCTATCAAAATCCAAACTACTTTTTTTTTTGCAATAATAGTAAAACCTATCCTAAAATTCATATGTAATCTCAAAGGACCCTAAATAGCCAAAACAATCTTGAAAAAGAACAAAACTAGGGACTCATTTCTTGATTTCAAAACTTAATACAAAGCTACAGTAATCAAAACAGTGGTGATACTGGCATAAAGAGAAACAGTTAGACCAAAGAAATAGAATAGAGATCCCAGCCCTGACTGGTATAGCTCAGTTGGTTGGGCCTTGTTCTGCAAAGCAAAAGGTCACTGGTTCAATGAAATAAAGAAATAAAATCTTAACAACAACAAAAAAGAGTAGAGATCCCAGAAATAAATCCTCATAATATAGTAAAATGACTTTAACAAGGGTGACAAGACCATTATATTGGGAAAGAACAGTCTTTTCAACAAATGGTGCTGGGAAAATTAGATCTCCACATGCAAAAGAATGACCTTGGACTCTTCCCTAACACCATATACAAGAGTTAACTCAAAATGGATCAAGGATCTATTCATTTACTTTTATTTTTTATTTTTTAGAGAGAGAGGGGGGAAGGGAGGGAGAAAGAGGGGGAGAGAAACATCAATGTGTGAGAGATACATTAATCTGTTGCCTCTCACATGCCCCCAACTCGGGACCTGGCCCACAACCCAAGTTTGCGAATTGAACTGGTGACCTTTTGGTTTGCAGGCCAGTGCTCAATTCACTGAGCCACACCAGCCAGGGCAAATCAAGGATCTAAATGTAAGGGCTAAAACAATAAAATATTTAGAAGAAAACATAGGACAAAGCTTCATGACACTGGATTTAGCAGTGATTCCTTGGATATAACACCAAAAGTCCAGGTAAGAAAAGGAAAAAAATAGACAAATTGAACTTTATTAAAATTTTAAAATTTTGTGCATTAAAAGACACAAAGTAAAAATGCACAGCACAGGATGGGAGAAAATATTCGCAAATCATATATCTGGTAAGGGGCTAACATCCAGAATATGTGGAGAACTTCTAAAACTCAACAACAACGACAACGAAAAAGTCTTGATTAAAATGGGCAAAGTAGACATTTTTCCAAAGAAAGTATACAAATGGCCAATAAACACATAAAAAGATGTTCAGCCAGCAAACCAAAAGGTTGCTGGTTCGATTCCTAGTCCAGGCACATGCCTGGGTTGCTGGCCGTGTCCCCAGTTGGGGGCATGTGAGAGGCAATCAATCAGTGTATCTTTTGCACATCGATGTTTCTCTCTCTTTTTCCCTCTCTCTCTAACAATAAATGCATAAAACCTTTTAAGAAATTTTCAACATCACTAATCTAGGGAATATGCAAATCAAAACTGCAGTGAGATACCACTTTATACCCATTAGGATGGCTACTATTAAAAAAAAGAAAATAACAAGCCTTAGCGAGGATGTTGGAGAAAATGGAACCTCTGCACTGTTGGTGGAGGTGTAAAATGGTATAGTCAATGTGGAAAACAGTATGGCAGTTCCTCAAAAAATTAAAAATGGAGTTACCATATGATCTACCAGTTTCACTTCTGGGTATATAGTATACATACTCAAAAGTATTGAAAGCAGGGGATCTCGAAGAGATACTTGTACACCCGTATTTATAGCAGCATTATTCAAATGATTCATTTGAACCCAGGTGTCTATTGACTAGATGAATGGATAAACAAATTGTGGTATATACATACAATGGGCTATTGTTCATCCTTTTTTTTTTTTTAGGAATAACATACATTTATTTAGAAATGTATAAATAATAGAGTCTCCTCCATCTCTTTTTTTTTCCCCCTCGATCTCTTAATGCCTCTTCCTCTTCCTTTTTTAAATTCTCACCTGAGGATCTGTTTACTGATTTCAGCGGGAGAGAGAGAAGCAGAGAGGGAGAGAGACAGAGAGAGAGAAACATTGATGTGAAAGAGAAATATTGATCGATTTCCCCACATATGTGCCCCAACTGAGGATGGAACCTGTGATCTAGGTGTGCCCTGACTGGGAATCAAACCCACAACCTTTGGGTGTACGGGACCATGATCCAACCAATCAAGCCATCCAACCAGGACTCTTTCTCTTCTTTTGAACAAAAAGAGACACAGGTGGGGAAAGTAGGGAAGTGTTCATCCTTTAAAAAGGTTGGAAATTCTGCAATGAGCTACAACACAGATTGCCCTTGATGACATGCTAAGTGAAATAAGTCACAAAAGACAAATACAGTATGATTTCACTTATATGAGGTACTTAAAGTAGTCAGAATTATTAAGACAGAAAGTATAATGGTCGCTGCCAGAGGGTGGGGGAGTTATTGTTTAATGGCTATAGTGTTTTAGTTCTACAAGATGAAAATTGTTATTGGGGGTGGATGGTGGTGATGGGTTGCACAACAGTGTAAATGTATTTAATACCACTGACCTGTACACTTTAAAATGTTTACAATGGCTCTGACTGGTGTAGCTCAGTTGGGTGGAGCATTGTCCTGTAACTGAAAGGTTGCGGGTTTGTTTCACAGTCAGGACATATACCTAGGTTGCAAGTTCAATCCCTTGTCTGGTGTGTACAGGAGGCAACCAATCAATGTTTCTCTCTCACACTGATGTTTCTCTCTCTACCTACCTCTCTCTCTAAAATCAATGAAAAGATGTTGTTGGGTGAGGATAAAAAAACAACAAGAAAAAAATGGTTACGATGGTAAATTTGTTATATGTATTTTACACCCCACCAAAAAAAAAATTAAAAGAGGGATAGAGAGAGGAAAGAGAAAGATTAACACTTACCACTTTGCTGAGATACTATGGAATCTTATAGATGAAGTTGAGATGACCAGGACTTTGGCTAATTACATTAGTTTCGACCTGAGTAAGATTATATTTCTCAATTCCATCAAATAGTAAGCAAGATTTAAAAACAAAGTATTGAACCTTTCCCACCTTAAACTGATAAGAAATTATATTTGCTACCCTCTTTCCTGCACTGCCCAGTCTCTTAGAGTTGGCCTGTATTAACTTTGGAGCTCAGTTTTCTTTTAGCTGTGATTTATTGGGCACCTGCAACTTACTTGGCACAAGTCACTTCCTATGGGGCTCATGATTTTTCACATTTGTCATAAACAGGAAGAGGGAACAAGGAACCAAGATAAAAGTGAGTGATCAGGTATAGGTGAGTGTTTAAAACTTCTGCTACTTAGAATAGTTGTGTCATTGGTCTAAATGATGTAAAATAATGCATTGATATTAATCCCAGATTATAACAAAGATCCAGCAATTCAAGGTTGACTATCCCACCTCTCCCCCTACTATGTTGATGTGATTGTAAAATACCTTTTCCTCTTGTTAGATACTGCAGTGTAAACTTCATAAAAGGAGGAATCCAGTTGTTTGGGTTTTTTATTCTCCTCCGAGGATATTTTTTAAATGATTTCAGAGAGAGAGGAAAGAGGAAAGAAAGAGAGACATTGATTGGTTGCTTCCCATATTGGGACTTTCCCATAGCGTGAGCCTGTGTCCCCATCTTCACTGGAAGTCCAATGCAATTTTAAATGAGATTGTTTTCTTAGTTTCTCTTTGTGGTAGCCCACCCTTTGCTGTCATTTTGACCTGTTCCTGTTGACTTAATATTTGAAATTCTATTTGTACCTTATTCTAAGCTGCTTTTATTAGGGTATTTTTGGTCTCGTCTGGGCCCAGCTTTTAGTTCCATAGGAAAGAGCTGATATTTCAAATATCAACTCTCCTTTTGGATATGGACAATGAAAATTCTCCCACCACAAATGAGGATGCTTATTCTTGAGGAGCTTATATTCTACCAGATGGTTTCACTGTTGGACCAACAACCAAATAATATCTCTGCTCTCAAAATGTCTTGTTTTTACAATGAACTAATTTAGTCGGCTGCTGGAATCTTCTCTTTAAGATACTCAAACAGCCTTGCCAAAACAGAAAATTCCTCAATTAATAGATGAAAGAATTTACTTCAGGTACAACTGGTGGGTCCCCCCCTCAACCCCTTTAGTTTGTCCTCCTTCATTCCTGACAACATTTTCTCTAGAGTATTTTGGGAAGAAATTTCCTGTTTTTATTTTTCCTCCATAAATTACCTTGTTCACACATGCAGCCTATGTATACAAATGAGCTGCTGCTGCTGCTGCAGTTGTATTTATTTGTTGAACAATTCTGTACTTTGAAATGATTCATTCAAGAACCATGAAGTATTCAAAGCAGGATGTGTGACTCATTTAGTAAACAACAGCATTTTGAAGTAGAGAGCCAGAGCGCAGGATTGATCGCAATACAGATAAAGTTTTATTGGCTTTGAGGTGTGTATTTAGTCCCTTACCTTCTTCTCCCTTTCCCTACTTCCCCAACCATAAATGATATCTTGCTTTGGGAATAGAAGCACTGCAGCGAAGATGAGAAGCCTTATCAAAACTTCTGAAGATCTCCCAGTTTCTTCTTTAAGAATATACAAGGGGGGGACCCCCAAAATGGAATTTATTTATTAAAAATTGTGTATTTATTCTTACATGTTTAAACTTCAGCCCTGGCTGGTGAGGCTGCCCTGCATGGTGTGGTTCAGGGGATTGAGGGCAGGCCTGCAAACCGAAGGGTCACCAGGTCACTGGTTCGATACCAGTCAGGGCACATGCCTGGGTTGTAGGCCAGGTCCTCCAGTTGGGGACATGTGAGAGTCACCCTATCCATGTTTCTCTCCCTCTCTCTTTCCCTTCTCCCTCTCTGAAAATAAACAAAATCTTTTAAACTTAAGTTATCTTTAAAGTACTTTCCATTCGATGCAATATACCTCTTGAGACATTTTTTCCACTGCTCAAAATAGTTTTTGAACTCGTCGATTTTGATGCCTTTTTGTGCTTCTTGCCATTTTTTGTTTCACCTCTTCCACATCAGCAAAACACTTCCCTTTGAGGACATGCTTCATCTGGGGGAATCAGAAGTCTTTTGGGGTGAGATCAGGTGAATAGGGAGTACAGGGCATGGGGATCACACTGGTTTTGGTCAAAAACTGCTAAACACTCAGCTCAGCGTGGACAGGTGCACTCGAAAATCACCCATCATGAAATGGGCAAATGGGTTAAGAGGGTCTTCAAACAAATTCACTGAAGCCAAACACAGAGAGCCTCTCACAACAATGGCAGATTGTACACTGATACAGATGGGTTCCTAAAACACTCACCTAATGGGGGAAGCCTGTAGTACCCTCCACAAGATAATTCCAAGTTTTGGGGGGTTCCCCCTCATATGATCAATTGCAGTGATTAAAATAGTGTTCTGAAAAAGGTCAGCTACTCTTTCCACCCTGCTCAGCACCAATATCACTATGCTAGAGCTTGCTCTTCATAGTTTCTCAGATTTTCTCCAACTTTTTCATACTATTTTCCTTCATCAAAATGTGCCCCAAAGTATTAGATACTGTAGTAAAAGAGAGCTATTTTGCCCATGAAGCCCTGCCAACCCCAGAAAACTCTAGAGAAGGGGGAAATAGTTAGGTTTTAGCATAAATGATTTTTCAAACTATCACAAATGTAAACTCAATTCCTTGTATCGTTCCCTAATAGTTTAGGCATTCGGTACTCATCTCCTAATAACTAAAGAGTCCTGATTTGTCTCTTTCACCAGTCTACTCTTCTAAAACAAGGAAAGGGATGTGCATTAATCATAGATCAGTATATAGGAGCATTTTTAAATGTGAGGCAAATCCACATAGAAACTGGAGCTGTGGTAGCCAAAAACAACATTTCAGGAATGAATTTGGCTAGAGGTTGAGTGCATATTGCACAGAAATTTCATTGGTCACAATACTTTAACAAGGATTTAGCTTGAAACTATTACATTTCTAATGCCCATATGCTTGCTCCTGGCTCAAAGTCAGTAGACAAAAATTTAGCTTTAGTTTGGCCTGAGTTTTGAGTGCCCCTGAGCCTTCTCTTCAGTACTGTTTAGTGCTGCTATTTCAAGAAGCTTCTGGGAGACTAGTATTAACAGGGCTAGGAAAAAAAAGAAGTCTCCCTAAATGTTAACTTGTTTAGAATTATCTTGCAAAGAAAAACTAATTTTTGTTATAATACCTGTCTACTTTGAGATTAAAAAAGGGAAAGGAGGGAAAAATTAGCTGACTCTATGCTGTATGCCAGGTACTACATTAAGTGTTTCAAGTAATTACTTTACTTAAAAGCTTAAGAAAAAAAGGGTGTGAGGGAGCCTTCTGAGGTTCCTGAAATGTTTCATATCTTTTTTTCCCTTGAAGTAACCAGTTATTATTAACTTTACTTATTGTTCATATTCATAAAACCTTCAGTTTCTGAAATACAGTAAAAATTACTGTTATTTCTAGTACAAGTCTGACGACATTAGAGATCTTTTTATTATTGAAGTATAGTATAGTTGGCATATAGTATGTTAATTTCAGGTATATAACATAATGATTCCACATCTGTAGCCCTTACAAAGTGATGACCATATCAATTCTAGTAACCTTCTGTCACCATACAAAGTTATCACAATATTATTGACTGTATTCCCTGTGTTATACATTACATTCCTGTGACATACTTATTTTATAACTGGAAAATTTTTAAAAATATTTATTTATTTTTAGAGAGAGGGGAAAGAGAGGGAGAGAAACCTTAGTCAGTTGCCTCTCACATACCCTCAACTGGGGACCACACCCCTAACTGGGGACCTGGCCCACAACCCAGGCATGTGCCCTGACCAGGAATTGAACTGATGACCTTTTGGTTCGGTGGCTGACGCTCAATCCACTGAGCCACACAAGCTAGGCCTATAACTGGAAATTTGTACCTCTTAATCCCCTTCACCTTTTTTGCCCATCCTTCCACTCTCCTTCATATATTGATCTGGGTTCTGATTACATAGGCATATAAGTTTATACAAATTTATTGACAGGGAAAATGTATTTATTGTACACCTAAGATTTGTATTTTGTATATTATACATTAATTTTTAAAAATTAAAAATCTTAAGACTTTATTCATTGTTCATATTCCTGATTACAGTTCTCACCATCCTTGTACTTCAAGTCATTCCTAACCATTTACTTAGGTCTGTTTATTTAGTCACTTTGCAAGTTGGTAGGATTCCAGATTCTCCTATCACAGAAGGATGGGTGAGAATGAAACTTCCTAAAAAGTGGTTTTACCAAAGATATCCTATGGGAAATTGTTAAGAAACTATACTTTCCCTGCCAATTCTGCAACTAACACCAGTTTTCAGATCAACTTCCACATAGTCCTGATATTCCACTTAATGCTTCTTAACACTTTTTTTTTTTAAGATTTTATTTATTTACTTTTAAAGAGGGGAAGGGAGGGAGAAAGAGAGGGAGATAAATATCAGTGTGTGGTTGCCTCTCACATGCCTCCAACGGGGGCCCTGGCCCACAACTCCGGCATGTGCCCTGACTGGGAATTGAACTGGCAACCCTTTGGTTCACAGGCTGGCACTCAATCCACTGAGCCACACCAGCCAGGGCACTTCTTAACATTTCTTAAGCTAACCCTTTCTCCTTAATTTTTTTCTCCATTGGGAAGTGAAAATATAAAGTAGCCAGAGTTGTTTTGTTTTACTTCTTCTCTGTTTTCTCTTCCTTACTAACAAGGTAGTACTTGAGAATTGCATTGGATTTGTTCTCCCAATTATAGTGCCTTCTCCACCTTCCTAATTTCCCTAAGTATTTGCAGATCTGTAATACATCAGCCGTTTTATAAAATGAAGTTGAGAGTTTTCTGCTTGTTTTTTTCCTTCCAAGTTTCAGATCCAAAAACAGGTGTTGACAGTTTGGCAAAGGGAACTAAAAAACAGTCTTTTTGTTTGTTTCTTTCTTTTTCTATTAACCTGTAGCAGGGTTTCTCAGCAGAGACAAAATTGACATTTTGAGTCAGATACTTCTTTGTTTTGGGGAGCTGTCCTGTGCATTATAGGATATTTATCAGTATCCAAGGCCTCTATCCTCTAGAAGTCAGTAGCATCTCCCAAGTTGTGACAAGCAAACATGTCAAATGTCCTCTGGGAGGGGGCAGAGTTGCCTCTGGTTGAGAGCCACTGCCATATAGTATAAATTACTTTTAGGGAAAGTGGGTTTGGGGGTGGGAGGAAGAATCAAGATTGGCATATAATTAAAATTCCTATTAAAGCTTTGAACATATTATCTAGATCAGAGCTGTTTAAAAGAAATATAATGCAAGCCACATATGTAACTTGAAATTTTCTAGAAGCCACACTAAAAAGTAGAAATAAGGAAGTGAAATTACTTTTAATACTATATTTTATTGCCCTGGCCAAGTAGCTCAGTTGGTTGGGGCATCATCTCAATACATCAGGGTTATGGGTTCAATCCCCAGTCAGGGCACATACAAGAGTCAATCAATGAAGCATAAACAAGTGGAACTACAAATTGGTGTTTCTCTCTCTCTCTTTCTCTCTCTCTGTCTCTCTTGCTACCCCTCCCTCTCTACCTCCTTCCCTCTCCTTCCTACTCCTTCCCTTCTTCTCTCTCTCTCTAAAGATAAATAAATTTTTTAAATAGTAATATATTTTGTTTAACCCAATATATCCAATATATCATTTCAACATGTAATCAACATAAAGTTAATAAGGTATTTTACATTCTTTTTCTTTTCTTTTCTTTTTTTTTTTTGTATAAAGTCTTCAAAATCCAGTGTGTGTTTTGACTTACATCTAGCAACATGTCAAGTACTCAACAGCCACTTGTGGCTAGTGGCTGCCATATTGGGTAGGGCCAATATAAAGCACCTTGGAATCTAGATACAGTGGAAATTAGCACATAATAAATACCCCCCCCCATTTATGCCAAGACACTGTCCTGATTCATTTGCTAGGACAAATAAGACACTAAACCTGTGTTACCATACAAATCCTCTCCTAAGACATACAAACTGCCTTTCTGATCCAGTATGACTCAAATTCTTCAGCCCTCATTTTGAATGCCCTCTGTGTCTTGGAGATTGTTAATATCTACACACTTACTGAAAATTGTCATTGTTTGCTCTACAACCAGAGTGAGTATTCCCTGAGAGGTTATTTGCCAAAATGTTAGTCATAGGTAAAACCAAACAACAAGACCCAGTAAGGGTAAGACCCAGTAAGGGTATTAACAAATGGGACAGCTAGATTTTAGATAGGCAAAAATTCAAAAAGGAAATTTTGGGGGGAGCTCATTTTAATTCAGTAGAATAATATATTTTTAATCAAAATTTTCATTATTTAATAATCTTAGAGAGCTGAGCACAGTGGTGTGCGCCTATAGTCCTAGTTACTGGGGAGGCTGAGGCAGGAGGCTCACATGAGCCCAGGAATTCTGGGCTGTAGTGCACTATGCCGATGGGATGTCATATTAGTAGTGGGATCCCTCCTATGAATAGTCACTTCACTACAGTGTGGGTAACATAGTGAGACCCCATCTCTAAAAATAATAATAACTTTAGATATTTTAATTGAGAATTTGCTTTCAGAGGGATAGTTTCCTAGGCATGCATTTCAAGACTGATCTACAGAATTGTTAAGAGTTAACTCTTAATAAATGAGAGAGAATATGGAATAATAGCCAGATTGACTTTGAAAAAAAGCCTCGGTAAACTTTAATTCTTCCCTTTCTACTCTAGCCATATAAGAATTGTGTTAGAAATAGCAGAGAGAGATGATTGAAGCCCTGCTTCTTAAAATTCATCCCATTTGGCTCCTCCTCCTCTGAAGTACACTACCTGATTTAGTCAGGGATTCTTAACTTTTGTGGAGTTATGACCCCCTTTGAGAGTTTAGTGAAACTCATGAACCCCTTCTCAGAATAATGTTTCTTTAATATTTTATTTATTTAACTTTAGAAAGAGGGCAAGGGAGGGATAAAGAGAGGGAGAGAAACAGGTATGAGAGAAACATCAATCAGTTGCCTCTTGCACACCCCCAACCCAGGACCTGGCCTGCAACCAAGGCATGTGCCCTGACCGGGAATCAAACCCACAATCTTCCAGTTCACAGGCTGGTTCACAGCTACACCAACCAGGGCTAATGTTTTAAAATTAATAAAATAGCTCTGCCTATTGTGGCTGAGTGGAGTGAGTGCCACTCATTAACCAATTGAAAGGTCACCCATTCAATTCTAGTCAGGGCATGTGCCTGGGTTGCAGGCCAGGTACCCCACTTGGGGGCATGCGAGAGGCAACCAATACATCTATCTCTCATGTATCTCTCACACATCGATGTTTTGCTCCCTTTCTTTCTCATTCCCTTCCCGTCTCTCTAAATATAAATAAATTTTTTTTAATCTTTTTAAAAATTAATAAAATACATAGAACTACAAAGGAAAGGAAACCAATTATTTTGAAATAGAGTTGTCAAAAATATTTTTTAAATACTTGTAATATACATGCTTTTTTATTAATCCATTGAATAACAAATTCTGATGATGGTTCTGGTGATTATAATTTCAAAGTAATGATAAGTATAAAAGATATTTTGAGATCTAATGGTTGTAATGTGATATGATAATGTGATTGCTATTATGAATTAGACATGTTAAATTTCAATTACAGTGTAGTGAGAATTAAGATGTGATTTTTTTTCTATCCATGTTCACAGTTATCAAACCCTTTGAGATGCTGATCGTGGGAGATTCTTCAGCCACCTTTAGTTCTCTTCAAACCCCAACTTTGGATTTGGGAAAAATAGTTCGAGAGAGAACAGGATGTCATGGGACGGAGTGGAGGGTAAATAAGACCTAGAGGACAAATAAACCAAGTCAGGACTGTGCAGCAAAGTTGTAACAGAAGGGGAGTTGCCTTTTAAAATATTAAACAGTCCTAACCAGAGAAAAACCTGATGTTTAAAATCTTTTTCCCAGCTCAGTTTTGAGCAAACTATTTCTGATAATAGAAAAAGGCTTTCTCTTAGAAAGTCAGTCTTCTAGATTCTAGAACATTGTGCAAAATTTACTAAGCCACCTTACCTACATGAAATTTTCTTGAAGCAGTTATAAGCATATTTTTGAAAAATATTTTTATAACATTTCCAATTCATTTTGAAAATTTATATTCCTGTCTAATCCACTACTATTCGTAACCCTCCAAAATGATGCTTTTTCTCCAGTGTAGGCTGTTCTACTCATCCCCTTTTACCAAATTCCTGGCAATCTCAGACCCTTTAGAGTGACTTGTTTAACTTACTTCCTTCTTTCTCACCCCATCCCATCTTTTTCCCCTTGTGGAAAAAAAATCTGTCACAGAAAAAGTTGATGCTTAGGGTTAACCAACAGTAGAAAACATGAAAGTTCTTGGCTAAATTTCCCCACTTTATTCAGTTTTGTCCTAGATCCATTGGAAACCACTAAGGCATTCTTCTTTTGACTGTTTTACTCCTCTTGGTTCTTCATACTTTTAATTGAAATTTCCCTTTGCCCTTCAGGCCTTTAGGCCTAACCTAGAAGGGTTTTAGATCTTAAGCTGGCTTTAGTTGTGATAGGGGCTCAGAGAAAATTTGGGGAAAGCTACTTTCAGGTAAAATAAAGGAACTTAGACAGTTTAGTGTTGCTTTCTTGACTGGGTAGGACTTAGGATGGGGCCAACTCCAGTCTAGTTTACAGACATGAAGGGCTGTAGAAAAGAGGTCTAAAGTTACAGTGTTCAGTGGGAAATGTATATCTAATGAGTAGAATAAAAAGAGGGAACTAACCAGTTATTTTTTTAGAAACAAAAAGACAAATAGAACCATGTTGCAGAGCCTGACTGGTGAAGGAACTGTGAAAAACTGCAGCTTCCAAGCTGTTATGTGTTGTAGGCATATTTTAATGAAGGAACATGGCCAGCCAGCCTCAAAGGGAATTTTAAGGGTATCATTCTTTTGAATTACTGCTGTTCATCTGTTCTCTTCACCTCCCCCTACTAAAGAACAGGTCAGAGCATAAATTATTGTCCAGTAACCCTGTCTAACTTAGTCATAAAATGAGGCAAACCTAGCCCCATCTTTCCATTGTTCTTTTACCCAAACCCCTAAATAAATTAAATGTCTATACCATCTCCTTTTCCCTTCCCCTCATCCTACCTACAAGCTTCTCCCTACCGTAACAACAACAACAAAAATTTTGCTTGTACTTTTATTCTTCCATTTCATAGCCAGCAGCATTGTACTGGCCCCTTTATGGCTGACAGAGCCCAGGCTGGCTGCCCAGTGAGGGGAGACAGCATTTGGCCAGTAGGGTTGGTGTGTGCCATTACTGCCGGCCATTGGGCCTCTGTCCTCCACAGCTCCATCCTGACTCATTAAAACCCTGAGCCAAATAGCTGAGCAGGCGCCTGCTGCAGCATTGTGGGGGCCAGGAAGTTAAATGGTTCTCTTAATCCTGCATAATTTATCTCCCTGTTAGCCCCCTCATAAATAGTCCAATTCAGCCCCACCTAGAGAGCTTAATTCTGAATTTCCTATTTTTGTGATGACCAACGAGTGTCCAGCCTTTTTCTTCTTTTCTCTTTATTATTATTATTAAAAATTATTTTACCCTTGTTCACTATGAGTTTGCCTTAATGTTTTTTTCATTTGGAGCCTCCTGCCTGGACCCCACTTCAGCAACAATCTGTTCATTTCTCTCATTTGGACTTAATATTACAGAGCAGTTGGTGTTACAGTCTTCTCCTTCCTCTCTCCTCCCAGTTTTCTAGTGCCTCTTTTTCTCTTTCCTCATTTTCTCTTTTTAAATCCATCACCTCTCCTTTTCCATCATTTCCAATTTTTTTTTTCCATTCCCTGTGCAGTCCCTCTTTCCAACAACTAACCTTATCGCAGGATGTTTGGTAGGACATTTTAAAAGAGCACTGAATTACTTTTTTTTTTTTTCACATCTCCGTTTCTGTTTCATTTCAGAGATTTACAAACGAAGACCACCTGGCAGTTCATAAACACAAGCATGAGATGACATTGAAATTTGGCCCCGCTCGAACTGACTCAGTCATCATTGCAGGTATTTGCTGCCCCAGAAGCAACGTGCCTTGATATCACCAGACAGTTAAGATTAATACCAGGGACCAGATGTACTGGGAGTGATAGTCCCCTTCTCCCATTAAGAGCCCTTATGTGATCTGCATTTAATCAGGAAAAAGGAACACTAAAAGCTCCCAAGTTTCTATTGTGCCCTCTACTCTCTGTTTTTAATACAAGATTGGGTTCTGTGGTTTTTGAGGGTAGGTATATTGAGGTTTTGTCTATCCCTCCTTGCCTTCTTTTTTATTAAGACTTTGGAAGGTTTATAGACAAAAGATGCCTTTGACATTTCTCCCTACCCACAATGAGGTGATGAACAAAAGCAAGGAAGCTGACCTAGTCTTGCTGCTTCTCTTCCACTGGGTGTTGGTTTTCCCCAAGCAGGCAGAATGTCAGTTCGTAAATTCAGCTTTCCCTGTGAACCCAGACACCATTCAGGGCACATTTCCAAAGCTCAAACAAGACATTTTGTTCATGGGACTTTGTTAAGCCAATTTGAGTGACCTGGAACCTCTCACTGGTTGTTTTAGATATTGTCTTGTTTATGTATGCCATCCCTCAAACCATGGAGCAGTTCTTTTTTATTATTATTAAATTTTTTTATTGATTGATGTAATTGAGAAACAAAATATTAAAAAACACTTTTTTATTTACTGATTTGAGAGAGAGAAAGAGGAGGGGAGAGAGAAACATCAGTCCTGGCTTGTGTGGCTCAGTGGATCAAGTGCAGCCTGCAAACCAAAGGGTCTCTGGTTTGACTCCCAGTCAGGGCACATGCCTGGGTTGCGGACCAGGTCCCCAGTGGGGGGTGTGCAAGAGGCAACCACACATCAATGTTTCTCTCCCTCTGTCTCCTTCCCTTCCAATTTCTCTAAAAATAAATAAATAAAATATTAAAAAAATTAAAAAAGAGAGAAACATCAATTTGTCATTCCACCTATAGATACATTCATTCGCTGATTTTTGTATGTGCCCTAACCGGGGATCAAACTTGCAACCTTGGTGCACTGGGACAATGCTCTAATCAACTGAGCCACCCGTCGAGGGCCCATCAGCTGTTATGCCATTTTCAGCTAAACAGACATATGACAACAAAAAAAGAAGCCCAAAGTGGGCCTTTTCTTTTGATACCATGAGGGGTTCTGATTTAGCCTGAGTTAAGAAGCTTACCTCAGTATTTAACCTCTCTCCATACTTCTATACATGAAGAAAGGGTCTTGCCCTTTCAGATCTCATAGGTCTTATATTCCTTATTATATAAGCAAATATTGACTGAATATCTACTGTGTACACCAAGCATCTTGCTAGGAACTTGTAGATTGTAATTCCAGGAAAAGGACATGAGTGGGGACATATCATTAATGGTACTTAAGAAAGCCTGGGGGAGGTCTTAGGGAAGAGTGAATAAGATATAGATATGTATGTAGATATTACACACTTAAATTCATTAACTCAGGGCATATATTCATGAAAATAATTTTAGTATTCGTAGTCTAATACAAGTAAATATTACAAACAATGAAAATACTAAGAGAATTAATATTAATGGAATGAATCAGAGACAGTTTATGAAAGAGGTAAATATTAAGCAAGGTTATCAAGTTGGAGAGGTTACAGATGTGTGGAAAGGCCTGTGCTGAGTCTCTAGGAGTAGTGAAAGAAATTGAGACAGGACAGTACCAAGGAAAGAAAGTGTGTTCCTGTCATTCTTTGCATGCTGTTCTAGAGTGCTCAGCCCACTGCACATGACTTCAGCTATCCTGTCTAGGCTGGTAATTCTCATATTTGTAAATTAAGCCTTGTGTCTCACATGTATTCCAACTAAGCTGGCTTTGTGTCATTCAAATACTTGTGTCAGCAACTGAATTTATATCTTTGTCCCCTAAACTAACTCTTTCTCCTTTATTATTCAGTGATGGTATTCTCAAAATCTTGAGTTGTTTTATTTTTTTAATCAAATTTTTTCTGTTCTGTTCCATCCTGCTCTTCCTGCCACCACCCTCATTATGCTCTATAGTCTCCTAGCTGGTCTCTCTCCTTGACTGGTCTCTCATTATACTTCACCTTCCATCCTATTGAAAAGCCATTCTTCCTTAAATTATTCTCCTCTGCTCAAAATCCGTCATTATCTTCCTATTTCCTCTTACTTTAAGGCAATTTATACTTGGATTTTCAGGCTTTCTATAACCTAGCCCCATGGTATCTGCCTAACTTTATATACAACTTATATACTTAACATTATTATCTTTTGACCTAGACTTACCTTTTTCTCCTGACCTGTATTCATGGTGCCCATACCCTGCCTCTATGCCTTCACCTGCCTTACTCCTCTTATCTTCTGAATCTTGTCTTCTCTCTACTGCCTAAAGCCATTCTTGAAGGCCCAGCTCAAGTCTCACTTCTGAAAACCTCCTAACTACTCTGCCATTAATTTGTTTTTATTTTCTGCAATAATTTTATTCATTACTGCATATGACACTGATTTTTTTGTATACTATGAAGCTATTTATGTTTCTTAGTTTTATTTCCTCAACTAGAAAGCATCCTCTTACTCTCCAGGGCAAGAGCCATGTCTTATTTTCGGCAAAACTGTTATTTATTTATTTTCAGAGAGAAGGAAGGGAAGGAGAAAGAGAGGGAGAGAAACATCAATGTATGAGAGATACATTGATCACCTCTCACATACCCCGAACTGGGGACCTGGCCTGCAACCCAGGCATGTGCCCTGACTTGAATTTAACTGGTGACCTTTGGGTTCTCAGGCCAGCGCTCAATCCACTGAGCCACACCAGCCAGGGCTTTTACACATTTTCTTTTCTTTTCTTTTCTTTTCTTTTCCCTTCCCTCTGCCCGCCTCCACCCATCCCACCCCTCTCTCCCACAGTCAGAACCCCCTCTGTTATCCATGTCCACAAGTCATTCATACATGTTATATGACTGATCCCTTCCCCTTCCTTCCCCTATTCCCCCCTCACTCCTCTCCTACTACCACTATCAGTCTATTCCATGTTTCCATGTCTCTGGTTCTGTTTTTCTCGTTACTTTATTTTGTTCATTAGATTCCAGTTACAAGTGAGGTCATATGCTATTTGTCTTTTGCTGACTGACTTATTTCACTTAGCAAATAGTCTTCCGTTCCATTCATGCTATTGTAAATAGCGCTGCAATGAACATAGGGGTGCATAAGTTCTTTTGAATTGGTTTTTCAGGATTCTTAGGGTATATTCCCAACAGGGTATATTCTCTGGGTCATAGGCAGTTCCATTTTAAATATATATATATATATTTAACATTTCATTCATTCATTCATATATATATATATATATATATATATATATATATATATATATATATGGAGAGAGAGAGTGAGAGAATATGTATATTATTGATGATGCTATTACAGTTGTCACATTTTTTCCCTTTTTGCCCCCTCCACTCAATATTCCCCATTCCCTCTGTCAATCCCCTGCCTTAACTCTTATCTTTGGTTCATGTATATTTGTTCTTTGGCTACTCTACTTCCTATATTGTTCTTAACATCCCCATCTCTATTCTAAATCTACCAGCTTATACTTCTTAATCCCTGCACCTTTTCCCCCATTTTGCCCTCCCCCTACTAACTGATAACCCTCCAAGTGATCTCCATATCAATGATTCTGTTTCTGTTCTGCTTGTTTGCTTAGTTTGTTTTTTAGATTCAATTGTTGATAGTTGTGAATTTGTTGTCATTTTAATGTTCATTGTTTTTATCTTCTTTTTCTTTATAAGTCCCTTTAACATTTCATATAATAATGGCTTGGTGATGATGAACTGCTTTAGCTTTACCTTGTCTGGGAAGTACTTTATCTACCCTTCGATTCTAAATGATAACTTTCCTGAATAGAGTAATCTTGGATGTAGGTCCTTGCTTTTCATCACTTTGAATACTTCTTGGCCAGTCCTTTCTTGCCTACAAAGTTTCTTTTGAGAATTCAGCTGACAGTCTCTGGGAACTCCTTTGTAGGTAACTATCTGCTTTTCTCTTGCTGCTTTTAGAATTCTCTCTTTATCTTTAACCTTTGGCATTTTAATTATGATGTGTCTTGGTGTGGACCTCTTTGAGTCCAACTTGTTTGGGACTCTCTGTGCTTCCTGGATGTGGATGTCTGTTTTCTTCACCAAATTGGAGAAGTTTTCTTTCAAATAAATTTTCAATTTGTTGCTCTTTCTCTTCTCTTTCTGGCACCCCTATGTTGGTACATTTGAAGTTGTCCCAGAGGCTCCTTAGCCTTCCGCATTATTTTTTTAATTCTTTTTTCTTGCTGTTCTGATTGAATGTTTTTTTCTTCCTTATGTTCCAAATCATTGATTTGATTCTCAGCTTCATCCACTACACTTTTGATTCCCTGTAAATTTTTCTTTATTTCACTTAGTGTAAACTTCATTTCTGCCTGGGTCTTTTTTATGCTGTTGAAGTACCCATTGAGTTCCTTGAGCATCCTAATAGTCTGTGTTTTGAATTCTGCATCTGATAGATTGCTTATCTCCATTTTGTTTAGTTCTTTTTCTGGAGTTTTGTTCTGTTCTTTCATTTCGACCATATTTCTTTGTCTCCTCATTTTGGCAGCCTCCCTGTGTTTGTTTCTATGCATTAGGTAGAGCTGCTTTGACTCCCTGTCTTAGTAGTGTGGTCTATTGTAGAAAAGTACACCCATAAATTGGATGGGGCAGAGCCATAAGTCATAGCCAGGGTGAGGCAACTGGTGTGAACCAGATTGATAGAGGCTAAGATATGGTGTCACTGCTCTGTGGCTCTGTGTGGGGAAGGGCTCAGAAAAGGACTATGGCTGTTGCCTAGCCTCTGGGGTTTTGTCCAGGAGGAAGCTGTCCCCTGGCACTTGCACCAATGCTTGACACTTCCGTTTCTCCCCATGTACCACTGGTGCCCTTCAAGCTGCTGCCCCAGTGCTGGAGCCCAGAGGGAGTGAGTTTGTGTAAGTCCATTTCAGTCCATTTCAGGCTCTTTAAGAAGAGATGCCTGAGAATCCTGCCAGTTTTTCTTCCACCCTAATCCCCACTGGTTTCTACAGCCAGAAGTTATGGGGACTTATCTTCCTGGCACTGGAACCATGTGCTGGGTGGTCTGGTGTGGGGCTGGGATCCCTCACTCCCAAGATATCCCTCCCGATTTTTATACACTACATGTGGGTATGGGACCGCCTATTCCATATCTCCGCCCCTCCTTCCCACCTGGATGAATGTGACTTCTTTAATTCCTTGGTTGTCGAACTTCCATACAGCTTGATTTTTCTGATGATTCTGGGTGATAGTTGTTTTGTATTTTAGTTTTAATTTTTGTTATGGTGGTACGAGGAGATGAGCCATTTTACCTATGCCTCCATCCTGACCAGAAGTCCCCATTTTTAATTTTGTGAAGAGATTCCATACTGTGTTCCACAGTGACTATACCTGTCTGCATTCTCACCAACAGTGTACTATGGTTCCCTTTTCTCCACATCCTCGCCAACACTTCTTGTTTGTTCTTACACATTTTCTTACACATCGTTCAGGAGTGGGAAAAGTTTGTATGAGCCTCAGATCAGAGATCTAAAGTCCCTCTTTTGCCATAGCCATGCCCTTAGCTGCCCCATCCTGTTTCACTTGAGTTGTAATTTTTTTGTGTGCCTGTACTGAAGGTCTCTCTAAGTATATTAAGGATGATATTACCTCCACTCACCCGGGGATGGAGGGAAAGTGGCTTTATCGTTGGCCAACCAAAGCTGCCAGAGAAGCTTTTAAAACTATTTTGGGAGGTAGTGGTAACTTTTCCAAACACTCTGATTCAGAAGAGGTTTTGTTTAATTTTTTTTTTTTTAATTATGTTGTTTCCTTGGAAAATCCCACTAGATTATTCCCAATTGATCATGCTAGGAGAAGCAATTTTTACCCCAGTTCTCACTCCTTAAAATATTATTTAAACATTGCTCTATTTCTGTCCTTCAGTGTAGTAGTTTGGGGTATGAGGTGAATTGAGTTAACTGCCATGTCAAGGAAAACAATCTAATAGAATTAGGACCAGGGAGCAAGATTCAACTGACCTAAGAGAAAAACTAGAAAAGCAGAATGGGGAGAGAGAAGTTCAAGTCTAAAAGTCAAGTTGCCTAAAAAGTTGCCATGGGTTACTGAAAGCCTTCCTCTTCCCAAGGGCAGAGGCACTGTGTTGAGGAGAGATTTGTGCAGCCCCTGAGAGGATATCTTGGCTGGCAAATATAAATCCAAATATTCTGGTTTCCGGAATTTGCTATGAGCCTAGGTCTCTATTCTATTGTTTGCAGTTTCCTTTTCTAGCTCATGATCTTGCTGTCTTGTTCCCCGACCCCTAGATTTGCCTGTATTGCCTTCAGAAGGTTAACAGACCCTTTACTTTAGTGACCATTGAAAGTACACCATTTCTTATTTGGTAGCTTTAGCAAGCAACCATTTGTTGATCCTCGGTTTCTTCTCTTCAGATTTTAATGTATATCTGCTTATACCTGCTCACTTCAGACCTAGCAGGCAGTAAGTTTAAAGAGAAAATGTCCCTTAACTGTACTTGATTTCCAAATGTGGAGGTTTCACAAACTCCACCTGGGTGGGTGGTTTGGTTTTGTTTGGGGGTGGGGGAGAAAGCAGCCTCTGGAAGAAAGGTGGGTTACATGGGAAGTCACACAACAAAACATTGTTCTGTCTTCCCTCTGCTGGCCTCAGGCAACACAGCACAGACACCCCCTGGTGGCCCAGCACCAGCCTTCACCTACTAAAGCTCCATAACACCTAGACTCTCTCCAAATAGAAGAATAAAAGTATATTTTCTATGTACTCTCAAGTTTTAATTTCAGGTCAAAACTAAAATTGAATTTCCTTTTGTTTTCATGCCTACAGATCAAACTCCTACTCCCACTAGATTCCTGAAGAACTGTGAGGAGGTGGGGCTCTTCAATGAACTAGCTAGCTCCTTTGAACATGAATTCAAGAAAGCTGCAGATGAGGATGAAAAAAAGGTAAGAGGCAGAACTTTTACTGAAAAACTTGTGGTGTTCAGATTTAGGCTCTTCTCATTGTACCCTGGGATAATTTGCTTAAATTTGTTAAAGCACAAAAGTGCAGGCTTCATTATATAGCAACAGAGAGTACCCACTAATCCTAGTAAGGCATCCAGGTCTTTAGGGGTCCAGACAATAGACCAGCACCAAGACTGTCTTCACCAAAAATTAGTCTTCTTAGACTTCCAGTGGAGCATTACTTCAGCAATTTATTTGTTAAAAGTATTTCTTTTGAATATGTTGAAGATGTTAAAAGATTATAAATTACTCATATTTTGCTAGATAACTTTTATTTTGCCAAATCCCATTGTTTTTGTGCTAATCAGAGTTCTTATGTGGACTATGTTTATTTAATCAGCCAGTCAAGAAACATTTATTGAATTTAGACTCTTCTTTGTTTCAGTGTGTGTGGCTCTTACCTTCAAGTAGCTTTCTAGTCATATTCAAGACATTAAACTTAAAAAAGGATATATTTTTTTTAATTTTATTTCTCAACGACAGTTTATATTCAATATTATTTTGTATTGGTTTCAGGTGTACAGTATAGTGGTTAGGCAATCGTATATTTTACAAGCGTTCCCCCTGCTCTGGCTGGTGTAGCTCAGTGGATTGAGCACCAGCTTGCCAGTTCGATTCCCAGTCTTGGGCACATGCCTGGGGGGATGTGAGGGCCAACCACACATTGGTGTATGTCTCCCTCTCTTTCTCCCTCCCTTCCCCTCTCTAAAAAAAATAAATAAATAAAATCTTTAAAAGACAAACCAAAGTGTTCCCCCCACCCAATATTGCCAGTAGTCACTTAGCATCATACATAGTTGTTATAATATGATTGACTATATTCCCTATGCTGTACTTTATATCCCTGTGATTATTTTTTAATATATTTTATTGATTATGCTATTACAGTTGTCCCATTTTTTTCTCCCCTTTATTCTCCTACCTCTCCCCCCCGCACACTCCCTCCCACCAGCATTCCCCCACCTTAGTTCATGTCCATGAGTCATACATATAAGTTCTTTTGCTTCTGCATTTCCCATTATTCTTAACCTCCCCCTGTCTGTTCTGTACGTACCATCCATGCTTCTTATTACTGCACCTTTTCCCCATTCTCTCCCCTCCACCTTCCCACTGATAATCCTCTGTATGATCTCCATTTCTATGATTCTGTTCCTGTTCTAGTTATTTCCTTAGCTTGTTTTTGTTTTTATTTTTTAGGTTCAGTTGTTGATAGTTGTGAGTTTGTTGTCATGTTACTGTTCATAGTTTTGATCATCTTCTTTTTCTTAGATAAATCTCTTTAACACTTCTATAATCAGGGCTTGCTGATGATGAACTCCTTTAACTTGACCTTATCTGGGAAGCACTTTACCTGTCCTTCCATTCTAAATGAAAGCTTTGCTGGACAGAGCAATCTTGAATGTAGGTCCTTGCCTTTCATGACTTTGAATACTTCTTTCCAGCCCCTTCTTGCCTGCAAGGTTTCTTCTGAGAAATCAGCTGACAGCCTTATGGGAACTCCTTTGTAGGTAACTGTCTCCATTTTTCTTGCTGCTTTTCAGCGTCCTCCTTATCCTTAATCTTGGCTAATATAATTATGATGTGCCTTGGTGTTTGCTTCCTTGGGTCCAACTTCTTTGGGACTGTCCGAGCTTCCTGGACTTCCTGGAAGTCTATTTCCTTTGCCAGATTGGGGAAATTCTTCATTATTTGTTCAAATAAGTTTTCAATTTCTTGCTCTTCCTCTTCTCCTTCTGGCACTCCTATGATTCGGATGTTGGAATGTTTAAAGTTGTCCTGGAGGTTCCTAAGCCTGTCCTCATCTTTTTGAATTCTTGTTTCTTCATTCTGTTCTGATTCAATGTTTATTTCTTCCTTCTGCTCCAAATTGTTGATTCGAGTCCTGGTTTCCTTCCCTTCCCTGTTAGTTCCCTGTATATGTTCCTTGAGTTCACTTTTCATAGCGTTCACTTCTTCCTCTATTTTGCAACCATACTCAACCATGACTGTGAGCGTCCTGATTACCAGTGTTTTGAACTCTGCATCTGATAAGTTGGCTATCTCTTCATTGCTTAATTCTATTTTTGGAGCTTTAATCTGTTCTTTCATTTGGGCCATATTTTTTTGTCTTGGTGTACTTGTTATGTGGAAAGGGGCAGAGCCTTAGGTATTCTCCAGGGCGGGGCAACCCGGGTCTCATCACAGTCTCCGTTTCTGATATTCTGAGAAAATATTCAGCCACCTTGTTGGTTATGAAGCTTCCTTCATCAGTTTCTCAGTATGTGTCCTCTCCTCACGAGATTGGTGAAGAAAATATATGGGAAAGTTCTTCAAAGCCACATCATCAACATGGACAGGTAGATGTAGGAAGCAGAGCTTCAGGTTTATCTGGCAGTTGATGGTAGCCTCCAAGTCCTGGTGGTAGTTCTGGCACACCTGTGAGGTAGACGCAGTCATCATGGTAGGCAACTGAGGAGAGGCTGCTGCTAGCGCTACAGTGGTGGCAGGGGCCTCGGAGTGGTCTGAGGGCTCTGTGAGGAAGTAATGGAAGGCTGGATCTGGGCATCTGGCTGCCATGGGAGTAAAGCACTGGTTCCATCCAAGCACTGTTGAGGCCAGAAACTATGGCAACTTTCACTAAAGACGGTCTTGCCTATGGTTTTTTTTTTTTTTTCACTTTTTTTTAATCATTGTATTTTTTGTTCATTATTTTTTATACCCTTTATACTCTCTTCCACTTCCACCCATTCCCTCCACCCATAATCACCACACTCTTTTCTTAAAGAAGGTTTTTCTCTTTTTCTTTAAAAAAATTTTATTTATTTATTTTTAGAAGGGAACGGAGGGAGAGGGGGAAACATCAATGCGTAGTTGCCTCTCATGCACCCCCAGTAGAGACCCAACCTGCAACTCAGGCATGTGCCCTAGACTGAGAATCGTACTGCGATGCTTGGGTTCAAAGGATGGCACTCAATCCACTGAGCCACACCAGCCAGTGTGAGAATAATATTCTTAATGGCTTCCAAGGGAGATCAACCAGGATGATGAAAGAACTCGCAATTATGCAACTTTGGGAACATTTAAAACTTGAGGAACTTTTGCTTGGAAAAGAGAAGATCTAATGTGAACAAAAGTTCAGTCTTCAAATATTTCAAGAGCTTTTATGTAAAAGAAGGGATTTTTACTTTCTGACTTCTGGTCAAGATGGAAGCACATAGGGAAACACTGCTCACCTCCTCTCACAGTCACATCAAAATTACAACTAAATTAGAGAACAACCATCACTCAGAACCAGCAGAAATCAAGTTGAAGGGAAATCTGATGACTATGGAATAAAAGAAACCACATCCATCCAGACTGGTAGGAGGTACAGAGATGCAGAATAGGCTGGTCCCACATACACGTGTGGTGGATAAAAATTTAGGAGGGATATCTAGGGAATAAGGAGTCCCAGCTCCACTCCAGGCCTCCCAGCTCAGGGTACCAGTGCCAGCAAGATAAGTCCCCATTACTTCTGCCTGCAAAAACCAGCAAGGACTCAGTTGGTGGCAGAAAATTCTGGAGCCCCAAGCAGTTCCTCTTAAATAACCCACACATAGACTCACCTACTCCAGTTCAGTTCCTCTGAGCTCCAGCACTGGGGTAGCAGCTTGAAAAGCATCAGTGGCATACAGGGAGAAACTGAAGTATCTGGCATCAAGACAAGAGCTAGGGGACAGCTTTCTCCCAGACAGAAAGGAGAGCAGAGCCACAAAGCCGACAGGCAGGTGCCATATCTAAGACTCCATCAACCTGGCTAACACTGTTTGCCCTGCCCTGGAGATCCTCTGAGGCTCTATCCCACCCAACTTACATCTGTTAACAGTAGCTTTTCCATAATATAGCTGGTCTTGGCGCATGCTTCACAACTTTCTAAATCCTTTCAAACAAGCAACAGCCAGCCTCAGTGATTCCCCAGCCCCTGTACCTCTTGCTATGTGGCCCCGCACACGGCACTAGCAGTAGCCAGCCTAAATTCACAGCTTGGCTTTACTTGGGAATCTCCAAGCCCAGCACAAGTAGCAGCCATCTCAGATTGCTCTACAACTCAGGCAGGGTGGCCCTGGGCAAAACACAGGTGGGGGCTGACCTTGGCCAGCACCACCTGGGAAACCCCAGCGCCTGTGCACCCACTGGACAGCTACAGACCATATCAGAGCACCACCACCCTGCCCCTCCACCGCTGATCCTCCATGGAGGGCAGAGGTTGGTGGTCAGTGGTCATAGCCAATCTTTGCAGCTTACTGGCTGGGGTAAATTCTTCCCAGTGACCTGCAAACAGCAACCAGGTCTCTACACAAGGAGGGTGTGCTTAGCCAACATGAAGGGCACACCTTGAGTACCCAGCTTGGGTGATAGAAGAGACTGTGCCACTGGACCCTATAGGACACCTATTATATTAGGTGACATAAACAAGACAGGGAGTCATAGCAGCTCTACTTAATCCATAAAAACAAACACAGGAAGGCTGCCAAAATGAGACAAAGAAATGGCCCAAATGAAAGAACAGATCAAAACTCCAGAAAAAGAACTAAACAAAATGGGAGATAAGCAATCTATCAGATGCAGAGTTCAAAACACTGGTTATAATGATGCTGAAGGAACTTATTGAGGACGTCAACAGCATAAAGAAAGATCCAGTTAGAAACAAAGGATCACCCTGGCTGATGGTGGCTCAGTGGACTGAGTGCCAGCCTGTGGACCAAAAGGTTGCCAGTTCAATTTCCATTCAGGGCACATGCCTGGGTTGCAGGCCAGGTTCTCAGTTGGGGGTGTGCAAGAGGCAGCCAATCAATCGATGTTTCTGTCACACATTTATGTTTCTCTCCTTTCTCCCTCCTTTCCCCTCTCCCTAAAAATAAATAAGTAAAATATTTTTTAAAAAAGAAATGAGGGATACACTAATTGAAAGAAAGAATGATATACAGGGAAACTACAGTAGAGTGAATAAAGCTGAGAGTCAAATCAATGATTTGGAACATAACGAAGCAAAAAAACAAGCAATCAGAACAAGCAAGAAGAAGAAAGAATCCAAAAAAATGAGGATAATATAAGCTGCCTCTGGGACAACTTCAAGCCTTCCAACATTTGCATCATAGGGGTGCCAGAAGGAGAAGAGAAAGAGCAGGAAATTGGAAATGGAAATGGATTTGAAAAAATAATGAAAGAAAACTTCCCCATTTTGGTGAAGCAAATAGACATGCAAGTCCAGGAAGCACAGAGAGTCCCAATAAGTTGGATGCAAAGAGGCCCACTCCAGGACACAACATAATTAAAACGCCAAAGGTTAAAGATAAAGAGAATCTTAAGAGCAGCAAGAGAAAAGCAATTAGTTACCTACAGGGGATTTTCCCATAATACTGATTTCTCAAAAGAAACTTTGTAGGCTAGAAGGGACTGTCAAGAAATATTCAAAGTCATGAAGAGCAGGGACATACAGCCAAGATTACTGTACCCAGCAAAGATATCATTTAGAATAGAAGGGCAGATAAAGAACTTCCCAGAGAAGGAAAAAGTAAAGGAATTCATCATCACCAAGCCATTATTATATGAAATGTTAAAGGGACGTGTTTAAGAAAAGAAGATCGAAATTGTGAATAATAAAATGGCAATAAATACATGCCTGTCAACCACTGAATCTAAAAAACTGAGGAAACAAGAACAGACACAGAATCATGGATACGGAGAGCATTTTGATGGTTGCCAGACTGGAGGGGGTTGTAGGGGAATGGGTAAGGAAGTGAGGGGATAAAGAAGTGCAAATAGGTAGTCACAGAACACCCATTGGAATGTAAAGTGCAGTATAGAGAATGGATTAGCCAAAGAATTTATACACATGACCCATGGACGTGAACAATGATAGGGGAATTACCTGAGGGAGTGCATGGTACTGGGTGAAAGGGCGCATTGGGGGAAAAATTGGGACAACTGTAATAGCATAATAAATAAAAATAATACAATATATTTTTTAAAGATTTTATTCATTTATTTTTAGAGAAAGGGAAAGGGAGGGACAAAGAGAGAGAGAGAAACACCAATGTGCCAATGTGTGGTTGCCTCTCATGCACCACTTACCGGGGACCTGGCCCACAACCCAGGCATGTGCTCTGACTGGGAATTGAACCAGTGACCCTTTGGTTCGCAGGCCGACACTCAATACACTGAGCCACACCAGCCAGGGCAAAATAATACAATATTTTTAAAGAAAGAAAGGTTTTTTATATGACCCAAAGATAGAAGTATGGCCAGCAGGTGGAAGCTCTCATAAAGTGTATTCAATTATATGTAGGCCACTTAGTATAGATATTGTAGAGGGGATTAAAGTGAGAAATGCTTTCACCTCCTAAGGTGCTGTGATTCCAATTTTAGCCTTTATGTTCCAAATTGCTAGAGAATATTTCAGTTTGGAAGGGCAGAGGAAATAATTCAAGAAGCAGAGTCAAAGAAAAATAGTTCCCATGGTATAAGGGATATGGGGGGAAAAGGAAACTGGAAAGGTCAAAGTTTATTCTACTCTAGAATTAGAATTCGAGGTTATTAGTCACTATTTAAAATCAGGTCTGTGTTCCATAATAATAATTCAGACAAATAATTTAGACAAATAATAATTATTATTATTTCATTAATTCATAATAATTCAGACAAGTTCCAATATATCATCTCAGAACATATGCACATTAGCTACATGTCCCTTTCATAATGCATGATGTAGTAAGGCATGGAATACCATCAGAATATATAGAAAAGCCAGGATATAAGATAAAATGTTCAGGAAAGCTGTTTCCTTCTAAGAGGGAGTTGGATGTGATTTTTCCATTCAGCTTAAATTGTAAGAATGAAAGGTAAAGTGTCCTTATGAGGTCATTCCAAATTCCATAGCTTTATATGAGCTGCTTTTCATGCTATCTTCCTCAAACTAAAAGAAAGCAGGGCAGATCAGTGGCATGTATTTGTAGTTCTACTTTCAAACGGCAGAACTGGCCCTGGCTGGTGTGGCTCAGTGGATTGAGTGCTGGCCTTTGAATCAAACGGTCACCGGTCAATTCCCAGTCAGGGCACTTGCTTGAGTTGCAGGCCAGTTGGGGGCTTGCGAGAAGCAACCCATCGATGCATCTGTCACACCTTGATGTTTTTCTCCCTCTCTTTCTCCCTCCCTTCCCCTCTCTCTAAAAATAAATAAATATATATTTTTTAAATACAGAACTAACCATGGTCTTCTCATCATACTTTTCCTTTGGAGACCCAGGTCTCTCATTTTTCAGTTGCTTCAACCTATATGATATACTTTTATTTTACAGCTTCTTTACCCTATCCACTCTGTCATTTCTCCCTCCCCAAAACAAAGAAATTAGTTCAGTTGTTTCCACCAAGATGTGAGGGATTTTAAACCAAACTCATTATAGGCAAATTCAAGAAATTAGGCTCCCTTGGAAAGGTTCAGGTTTTTTCCATTGCCGTTTTAGCTCATTTGACACTTCTGAGATGCCATTCATAGTTGGTCAAGCCTTTACTCATTGGGTATCTCTCAGTGCTTCTTCCTGCCTGTACAGGGGTACTCTTTACCTCACCTTGATAAGAACAGACTCAATGTAAGATGGTCTTCAGGAGTGTTGTATGAGCCCAAAACTCTCCTGAACCACAGCTTTTCTAGAAGATGCCCCAAGGAGATTTTAAATTTGTGATTAAGAGGCTTCTTTCTGACTTCAGAGATCCCAGAATTATTAGCTCAATTGGGCCTGACATATTACCAATGTAGAAAAATGAGGGCAGAAGTGAAACCATATTTGTTGTCGCTCACCTCCATCAGATTGGAGAAAAAGAACCATTACCACCTTTTTTTAATGTAGTAAACACCAGATTATCATCAGTTTGCTCACTATCAGGAAGGTTTTAAGGGATTAAGGTAGCAAGGGAAGAATTAGAAACAAACTCCTTTTTCACCAAGAATTCTAGGATATGGGAAGAATAGAACAAAGGACCCACTTTGTCACGAAACTGAACTGCAATGGCATCATTTCATGCTCCTGTCATGGTGCAGTGTCAGGGTGTCATCGTATTGTTTATTGTTCCC
The DNA here is from genome assembly GCF_022682495.2 of Desmodus rotundus. Lineage (NCBI taxonomy): Eukaryota > Metazoa > Chordata > Mammalia > Chiroptera > Phyllostomidae > Desmodus > Desmodus rotundus. Next base: position 151,165,464 of record NC_071389.1, read on the forward strand.
TGCAAAGCCATTTATGCCTCCACAATTCTGTGAGGTGATTGCACTACTACTAGAAAAGTACTCTTTTCTTTCTGGTTTTCTCGAGTCCTACTTCTAGAACCAAGTTCTAATTTCTTTCACTGATCAGGTGTTCTTTCCTTTTGTTACCCTGAAGCCCTATCTTCCTAACTTTTAACCTCTAGGACCAGATTTTGGGGTGAAATCACCATCAAGCTTGGGGAGTTCCCTAGAAAAGATCTTTCTTATCTTGTTTGCAGTACTGTAATAGTCAATTTGTCTTTATTTGCTTTTGATAATTGAGTAATCTAGTCATTCTGGTTGGCAGAAAAAGTGTTCATAGCTCTCCAATAGCCAGGAGAGCTGGTTGGGGAAAGGCAGGCAGTGGATTCAGGAATCATTTTACTTTCCTGAAAAATAATATCATAATACTTGGATGGATTTAAATGATGTCTTTTTTTGTTCCTTTCAGGGCCTTTATAACCATTATAAATATATTTTCCCTTTCAGAATCTTTCTAAGTATTCACCCATGGTGAAGCAAGTGTTATCTACATTTTATAGTTAAGGAAACAGAAGCCCTGAGAAGTTAAAATAATTTGGCTAGAGTTGTACATAAAACCTAGGCTTCACATTTCTTTGATTTGCAGTTTGGTGCTTTGACCAAGGGCTGAATTGCTTGGAAGTATATTCCCTCGCCTTTTAACTGGGAAAATAAAGATTCAACCTAAAAGGAATCACAGGGTTAAACTATGTTTGTTCATTTCTCTCTTTTAACAGGCTGCTGCCGGGCCCCTTGACATGTCTCTGCCTTCTACACCAGACATTAAAATCAAAGAAGAGGAGCCAGTAGAGGTAGACTCATCTCCACCTGACAGCCCTGCCTCCAGCCCCTGTTCCCCGCCACTCAAGGACAAGGTAAAATTGTCTACCAAGAGTCATCCCAAATGCTCAATGTTAAATGTAGATTCATTTTGGTTCATTATTTGTATAAATAGTGTATGATACAAGAGGATTGAGTATATTCAAATAAATGTTAATTGTTTAGTTTATATAAATTATACTTATTCTAATTCTCAGTCTATGTGGAAATGAAATTAGTGCGTATGTCCACCCAAAGAAGTGTAAGAGAATGTTCATAACGGTTATATCTTAAGTTTTTGTTTATTTTTAGCGAGGGGAAGGGAGGGAGAAAGAGCAGAGAATCATTGATGTGTGAGAGAAGCATCGATCAGTTAACTTCTCACATGACCCCAACTGGGGACCTGGCCCACAACCCAGGCATGTGCCTTGACTGGGAATCAAACCCGTGACCTTTAGCTTTGTGGGACAATGCCCAACCCACTGAGCCACACCAGTCAAGGCAACAGTTGTACTGATAATAGTCAAAAAATTAGAAGTAGTTCATGAACAAGAAAATGAATAAATAGAGTAGTATATTTATAAAATGGAATACTACATGGCATTAAAAGAGAATGGCCCTGGCTGGTGTGGCTCAATGAATTGAGTGCTGGCCTGCCAACCAAAGGGTCACCAGTTCAATTCCCAGTCAGGGCACATGCCTGGGTTTCGGGCCAGGTCCCCAGGACGGGGCGTGCAAGAAGCCACCACACACTGGTGTTTCTGTCCCTCTCTGTCTCCCTCCCTTCCCCTCTGTCTAAAAATAAATAAAATCTTAAAAAAAAAAAAAAAAAAAGAATGAACTGCCCTGGCCAGTGTGACTCATTTGGAGTGTCATCCTATCACCAAAAGGTTGCAGTTGGATTCCCATTCAGGGCACCTACCTAGGTCTCAGTTGTACCCCAGTCTGGGCACATACATCCCCTGTCCCAGAGCCAGCGGGAGGCAATCAATTGGTGCTTCTTTCTTGCGTCAATGTTCCTTTCTCTCCCTTCCTCTCTCCCTCTTCTTCCTAAACAAGCAATGAAAAAATGTCTTCGGGTGAGGATTTAAAAAAAAAAAGAGAGTGAACTAATGATATAAGAGCAATATGGATGAATCTCTCAAATGTTACATTGAACAACAAAAAATTCAGATACAGAAGTACATACTATATGATTTTATTTACATCAGGTTCAAGAAGAGGCAAAATTATTTGATGGTGATTAAACTCAGAATAACGTTTAACTTCTTGTGAGGAAAGGTATGGATTGGGAAGGGATGCAGGAGAAACTTTTGGGGTGCTGGAAATGGGCTCTGTCTTAATTATGCATATGTGAAAAGTTATTCAGTGGTACCTTTTAGGTTAATATGCTTTACTGTATGTATGTTATACTTCAATTAATAAGTGAAAAAGAAAATCACATTGTTTATAAAATGGACAGTAGACCATTTAGAGCCCTGGCCAAGTGGCTCAGTTGGTCAGAATGTTGTCCCGTGCACCAAAAGGTTGCAGGTTAGATCCTGGTCAGGGCACATACCTAGGTTGTGGGTTCAATCCCTGGTCCAGGTGCATATGGGAGGCAACAGATTGATGCTTCTTTCTTGATGCTTCTCTCTCATATCTATCTATCTACCTATTTATCTATCTATCTATCTATCTATCTATGTCTCTCTCTCTTTCTCTCTCTCTCTCTCCTCTTCCCCTCTCCCTTCCTCTCTAAAATCAATAAACATATCCTTGGGTGAGGATTTTTTTTTTATCTAGAAAAAAGTTTTCCCATAGGGAAGTCATCTAGTGACTTAAAGGGAATATCTACTAATATTCTGAATAGTTTTTAAAGGAACCTTTCATGAATTTTTACAAAGTTTACAGCCTTTGTAACCAGCACCCAGATATTATCAGAACTTCAGAAGCCCCCTCATGCTTCCTTCCAGTCTGAGTTCTACCAGTAGTTATTAATTTTAAAATCCACTTTGATTAGAACATCTATCTCATTTTACTTTCCTCCAAATTTGGATTGATAATTTTTCCAAACTACTCCCTCCATAAACATTGCAACCTTTCCCTCTCTTATTCCTTTTCATCAGCAGCCAGGTCCTAGAGGCTGTCTGGAGATGTTTTCATGGCCAATGTGGCCACTGGCAACCTAAGATCCTAACAAGTTAACAGTGGGAAGCCAATCTGCAAACCAAACGGTCGCCGGTTCTATTCCCAGTCAGGGCACATACCTGGGTTGCAGGCCAGGTCCTCAGCAGGGGGTGCACCGTGAGAGGCAGCCATACGTTGATGTTTCTCTCCCTCTCTTTCTCCTTTCCTTCCCCTCCCCTCTCTCTAAAAATAAATAAATAAAATCTTTTTAAAACAAAAACCAAAAAAACTTCCATAGCCCTTTTTTAAAGAAAATATTGAATTGTCTTATCACCAGTCTTACACCTGCCTTTTTCCAATAGAGATCACAAGACATCAAATTTAGAATAACAGTATCTATATTATGAAAAATTATAACAATTTTTAGATTTTATGTAATACTAAAGTGCTTCTACAAAGATTTTAAGTGATTTTTCAACTGTCATCTCATTCATATAGCCATCATCCCTGATAAAAGGGAGATAGCGTAAAGTTCTTAACTCAGCATTTTTATTAAATGGGTGAGTGAGGTATGGTCATGACCATGGAGCAAAATGAGTTGCTCTAATTCTCTTTCCAATAAATTTGTACTAGATTTTACTAGCTACTTATTTCCCTGCAAGCAGCCCCTTAAAGTATTTTGTGATCTGTTGGTCTCTTTTCCCCAGGAGGTTGCCCCAAAGCCTGTTGTGATCTCTACCCCAACGCCTACCATTGTACGCCCTGGCTCCCTGCCTCTCCACTTGGGCTATGATCCACTTCACCCAACCCTTCCCTCCCCAACCTCTGTCATCACACAGGCTCCACCATCCAACAGGCAGCTGGGGTAAGTAAAGAGCAGACAGAAATAATGAAGTCTGAATCTTTTTTTTTTCTTTTTTTTTTCATTTTAAGTTTTTAATGAAAGTTGTATATAGGATTACATTATTCCTGCATCTTCTCAATTGTTTCTTCCTTGCGTTTGCCCTTTTCCTTTCCTACTTGGTGAGATTTGGCTTTACGTTCAAGGAGTTTTTTGCGGCCTTTGTCCAGCTTTATTCTAGTGATAATCACTTTGCTGGGGTGGATGCTCACATGAATAGTTATACCAGTAGCTTTCTCCTGTTGCGCTCATTTAGTGTAGGGGACATATTTCTTCCTGTAAACCTGGACTACTTTGCCAATTTGCTGCCTTTTGTCATGTCTTTGCACAACCTGAACTTCATCATCCTTTCGGATGGGCATGGATCAAACATTGTATTTCTGTCTCAGTTCTTCAGAAAGAGAAGACATAATCTTCCTGTGAATGTGAAAAGGTGCTTTGAAATGCCTTTTACAGTTAGTTCTTGCTCTGGTCAGAAGTCAAAAACACTTCATTTTGACCGCTGGCAACTCTGCAATGGCCGCAAAAGGGAAGAGCTGAATCTTTTTCTACTTTGTGAAATTATTTGCTAAAAGAGGCACTGTTTTTGAATACTCAAGGAAAATGAGTCACTGATAGTGTCTCTCAAAATAAAAAAATTTCCCCCTGTAAAAAGATTCCTTTACCTTTCGAGTAGACCAGCAAATATTTATTTGAGGGTAATACTTTATTAATCTGGATGTTTAATACTTCTTTGATCTAAAAGAAGAATCCTTAAAACTTTAGGAAGTTCAACATAATAGTGGAGGCCACACAGGAACCTATATTTAGTTCTTGGCTTTAATCTGTAGAAGTTTATTAGAGCACTATTGAATGAGGGGCTGAAACCCATTAAGTCATCTTTTTTGAGCGTTTCCCTCAGTTCCAGTTAGGATTCTTGATCTTTAATACCCCTAATTTTGTTTGTTTCTGTGTTTATCATCACTCCTGGCACAACCTGTACAGATTTCACAATGGGCTGACTTACCCCTAGGTATCTATTGAGTTAAGAGATTATTGTCAGGATTTAGCCTTTTGAAGCTTATTGTTCTGTGGACCCACTAGGAAAAATACAAAGAGACATCTTTTTGGACAAGGCAGAGCAAAATGTAGAAAGGAACAAGAGAAACTTATTGATATTTGGCTATCATATGACATAATTCAGCTTTGCAAAATGCCAGCTTTGGTCTAAGTCCCCCTCACCTAAGGCAAGACAAAATTTATACACAGCTATGATGGGATATTTATTTAATTGTTCAAAACTCTTTATAGGATTAGCCAGCACCCTGGCTGGTGTGACTCAGTGAAATGAGCGCCAGTCTACAAACCAAAAGGTCACTGGTTTGATTCCCAGTCAGGACACATGCCTGGGTTGCAGGCCAGGTCCCCAGTTGGGGACATGCGAGAGGTAACTGATTGATGTCTCTTGCACATCAATGTCTCTCTCCCTCTTTTTCTCCCTTGTTCCCCACTCTCTAAAAATAAATAAACAAAATCTTAAAAATAGGATTAGCTTCCCATCTCTTGAGTTCACTGGTGTTTGCTTCATTTGCAAGGTGTTAAAAGAACTTGTAGCATTCCCTGCTTTTTCGACCTCATGAGAGCGTCAAGATTTTATAATGCTGCCCTTTAGCTTCCGTAACTAGAAAAGACTAGAAAATCTGCAGAATTATAGGAGGAAGATCCAAAGGCAAAGGAGGCTGTATTATGAGCATTCCACTTCATGTGTCCTCTAGATCTCCCACTGGCTCCCTTCCTCTCGTCATGCATCTTGCTAATGGACAGACCATGCCTGTGCTACCAGGGCCTCCGGTACAGATGCCTTCTGTTATATCGGTAAGCTCTGTAGTTGGTACAACCAGCCCTACCAACACACAATCCCTCCCTTCCACCTGAATGCTCATAAGCACACACGAGCCCCAGGGAAACATGGGCTCTATTAGTTGAGCATGCAGCCTGCCCAAACACTTCACTAACCTCTGCCAATCCAGCGCTATGGAACACTAGACAAAGACTCATCTGGACAATTGGCTCCTGGTCTAGGAATTGATCTTGCCAGCCTGCTGATTGGTTGATTTCATTTGGCTCTTAGCACCTCCCAAATTGCCCACCACTTTCTTCAGTATACAGCCCCAGCCTTTTCCACAGAAATTGTCATAGCCCTGAAGGATTCGATTCCCTACCCTGTGGTGCTCCATGGAAGAGGGCATTTCCCAGGATCCCTGTAAACCCTATATAGGCAGGTTGCACAGAACTAGCCCTAATGTGCCAATCTGAAAATCATAGTGTTTTAAAGAAACTTTTGCGCCACCAATACTAGTATGTTCTCTTCTGGTTTTTCTTCCTTCTCTTGTTCCAGCTGGCCAGGCCTGTGTCTATGGTGCCCAACATTCCTGGTATCCCTGGCCCACCAGTTAATAGCAGTGGTTCCATTTCTCCCTCTGGCCACCCTGTGCCATCAGAAGCCAAGATGGTGAGTACATTCCAGCCTGGGGCAACATTGGCTCTTTCTTAAAGAAGTGATCAGCCTAGGTTTTTCAAGTATGGCAAGTGAGGGAACCTGCTGGGACTTGGCAAAGCTAAAGACACCCTGTTGTGACATCTAAAGAAAAAAAGACCCTGATTTAGGATTCCCATCTCCTCTTCCACCTTTAGAGCCTGGTACATAGACCATGGCAGTGAAGAGGCAGCACAGATTGTTTGGAATGGAACACTTGCTGTTTCAGTTCCAGGGTGACAGATGGAGGGTGGATGAGTGGGCAGGAGAGCTGGCCAAGAGGTGAATAGCTGTGTAACCAGCACCTGGCCACATTCCAGGAGAGAGCTTTCATCTGGACTCTATTGCTTCAACAACCCCTACCCTCCAACTGTGCCCAGGATGATAGCCAGGGAATAGAGTAGGCATGTTAGGGCTCCAGGTGCACATTCTCTCTCCCTGTCATTTTTTTAAAAAATTTCTCTGTTAAGGGAAAATTGGGGTAGAAATTTTAGCTATCTATAAATTCAGTAATGATATCCAAGCCCACTTTTCTCACCCTGATAAAATCTCACCCTTGAGCTTTTGTTCTTTATCTTTCTCCACAGAGACTAAAAGCTACCCTAACCCACCAAGTCTCCTCAATCAATGGTGGTTGTGGAATGGTGGTGGGTACTGCTAGCACCATGGTGACAGCCCGTCCTGAGCAGAGCCAGATCCTCATCCAACACCCTGATGCCCCATCCCCTGCCCAGCCACAGGTCAGTTGGGCCCTTGGGTGAGAGAACCAGCTATCTCAACATTGCTTTTTATGTCTTGTGTTTTTTAAGGAGCAGAAAAATTAGAGAAGATTGGATTTCAGCTTTCTGGGCATCTTCCTGTGCTTTTGTTCTTGTTGACAATTTGACAGTAGCAAAATGTACCATTCTTTATCCACCCTTGTGTTACACTTACATGTAAACAGACTAGATGATGCAGAACTGTCACAGAAGAGGTCTTAATTTTTGTTTTTTGTTGTTATCTGTATGTGAATGATGTATCTGTGGAACCCTCTAAAATGTGACAGAACCTCACTTCAGACCACTTTGTGCACCATACAAAGGAGGTTCTTCTAGTCTCTTTCCCACCTATTAAGTCTTTAAAAAAAAAAAACTTGATTACATTTTAGAGAAAAAAATCAAATAGTAATACTTAATATGTGATGTCACAGTATTAAGATGGCTTAGTAAACAAACACACAGTTGCACCTTTTCCTTATCAATTTAATCTCTTAAGAGCAGTTCCATTTAGATGCCCAATTATTTTCTCAAGGAGGCCTCAGTTTTAGTAAATTTCTTTGGAAATTGAATAGGCCTCAGTTTTATATTATCTGTACTGGACAACGACCTGCAATTGGTTTCTAGAGTTGCATTCTTTGCCCAGCCCCTTTTCCTGATGTCACCACATGCTTCATCACTTACCACCATGTGTCCTGACATTTAATGGCCACATGCTGTCTTAAAGCATGGCCAACAACAAAAACCTTCATTTGAGTTTTCTTGTTGGAAGCTAAGCCTGCCCACCCTTATGTATTCCCTTGCAGTACCAGTCCCTGGAGATGGTACCGCAGTAGCCCCTTGGCCTGAGTTGTGCTGCTTTGCCTCTTGAGGAAATGACATGACTTCTTTTTCAGTCACCACTGATTCCTTTCCTTCTCATTCTTCCCTTTCTCTCAGCATGTTCTTTCACCCCCATTCCCTGCATAAGTTACTGAATTGCCTGTGAGAGAATTAGAACCTGTCGTTTCCTTTTCCGCATCCTTGGTAAAACACCAATCTTTACATGTGGTCTAGGGAGCTCAGGACAAAGAGGAAATTTTAAATCTCAAGAAAATTAGTGTAAACTTCCCTTAGTATAGTGAGAAGCAATTAACCGAGGCTTCTAGCTCATTAAATTGAGTTTGAAATTTCCTTCCCATTTTTTCCTTTTGGGAGAGATATTAGTCTGAATAAATGAAATTATCTCTTGATTATTTTAATGAAGAACATGATTCAGTAGGGCCTGAAGTGGAGTGTAAGATTCTTTTTTTTTTTTTTTTTTTTTTTTGCCCTGGCTTGTGTGGCTCAGTGGATTGAATACCTGCCTGAGAACCAAAGGGTTGCCGGTTCAATTCCTGGTCAGGGCACATGTCTGGGTTTCAGGCCAGGTCTCCAGTGGAGGGGTGTGTGAGAAGCAATCACACATTGATATTTCTCTCCCTCTCTTTCTCCCTCCCTTCCCCTCTCTAAAAATAAATCTTTTAAAACAAATAAATAAATAAAAAATTTTTAAAGATTATATTTTTTTATAAGCTCATGCTTATTCTCATGCAACTGGTGTGAGTTCTGGCATTTGGAAACTACTAAATAGATACTCCCTAATAGCAACAGATCTGGAACAAATTTTATTTTTGGCATTGTTTTACATTATATAGTTTCTTTTGTACAGACGGTTTACCTTTCTACATTTTAATTTTTGCCACTATTATAAAATTGGTCTATCTTTTCTGAACACGTATCAGTTAACAGAAAGGGAAGGTGATCCAAAAGTGCTTTAGTGTCAAGGAACATCATCAGCCTGAAGTTTGAAGATAAAAGACAATCATGTATCACCAATTTGTAAAGGGATTAAAAATGCTTTTCTGTTTAAAAAAGAACAAACAAGACGGGGAGAGGGTTGATGAGGATGGTTAATAACTGATTATAAATAAAAAGAATATATTAATCCATAGCTCTCTATAATAGCCTAATTCTCACTAGTAGTAAAATTTTTCTTCTTTTCTGAAATTTGTTGGAGCATTCAGTAGTTTGTATATATTGCTTGTCCAAATCAGTGATTTGTAAACTTTTTTATTCCACAGTCTTGCTAAAAGTTCCCATACCTTCCTTTATGATTTCCCTGCCTACAACATTTCCTATTCTTAAGAAACAAAATGTGATCCTAGTTTCTCATTTTGTCTCAGAAATAATCCGTTTCCTACTGAACTGTGGTTGTCTAAGTATGGGACTGAGAAGACAGGAAAGAAATGGGAGGCAGAATGAGGAATAACTACAAAAGAGAGGCTAAGGGACTTAGTGGTGAGACTTGCTATGGTTACAGAGACTGGTGCCTCCCTTTACCAGATCTTCCCAAGATACCTAATGTCAGGTTTAATTTGGAAAGGATTGACATTCCTTTCAAGTAACTCCTCTTCCTTCCTGGGCCACAGGTCTCACCAGCCCAGCCCACCCCTAGCACAGGAGGGCGACGGCGGCGCACAGTGGATGAAGATCCCGACGAGCGGCGGCAGCGCTTTCTGGAGCGCAACCGTGCTGCAGCCTCTCGCTGTCGTCAGAAGAGGAAGCTTTGGGTGTCCTCCCTAGAGAAGAAGGCAGAGGAACTCACTTCTCAGAACATTCAGCTGAGTGTGAGTGGGTCCTGGATGATTGTTGGGATTGTTGAACCTTGAAAGTGGGGTTGAATCAGAAAAGAAGTGGGACAATATAATAGAAGATGGTAATTCTTTAAATTAGGACAGATCCAGAAAATGTTCCAGGAAGAAGGCAGAAAGAATCCCATAAGTCAGAGTTGAAATCTCTTCCCCAGAGGTTGGAAAAGACACCATCTATTCCCAAATCTGCTACCTAGAATGAGTCATTCGTAGACCAATTTGGATGAAGGGAATTAGATTAAGTACCCCAGGGTGCTCTTTTAAGTCATCAGTACACTCTGACTGGGATTGTGGGACACCCAAAGGGAAATGCATTTGCCCCAGATAATGCAGCTTAATAAAAAAAAGAAAGAAAAAGCAGCACAGCCCTGGCCGTGCAGTTCACTTGATTAGAGCATCAGCCTATATATGCCAAGGTTGCAGGTTCCATCCCCAGTCAGGGCACATACAAAAATCAACCAATGAATGTATAAATAAAGGAACAACAAATCGATGTTTGTCTGTCTTGTCTCTCTCTCTCTCTCTCTCTCTCTCTCTCTCTCTCTCTCTCTCACTCTCACTCTCTTCTTCTCTCTAAAATCAATTTTAAAAGAACACTTGTCAATGTGATAGGTAAAAAAATAAATTAAAAAAATACAAACACAACTAGAACAATTTTATAATCCATATGTTTTCTTGAATATTATTTTCTGTTCTTCTGATTATTATTAAAATATTTCATTATAAGGTATTATATACCTTATAATGAAATACTATTTATATATAACATATATATAATATACACACACAGGTACAGAATAAAAACAAAGTCTGCCCTGGCTGGTGTGGCTCAGTGGATTGAGTGCTGGCCTGTGAACCAAAAGGTCACTGGTTTGATTCTGTCAGGGCACAAGCCTGGGTTGCAAGCTGGGTCCCCAGGTATGTAAGAAGCAACTGATTGATGTGTCAGACACATTGATGTTTCTCTCCTTCTCTTTCTCCCTCCCTTCCCTCTCTCTAAAAATAAACAAACAAACAAAAAAGCCCCAAAGTCCTCTTCATTATGCCTTTCCAGACTCATTCTCTTCCCTGTAGGTAAGTTTGATGTGTACCTACCAGACAGATAAGTATTTCTAAATATTATTTTCATTTATAGTTTTTGTAGGGGAATCATGGAAGGATTATGTGTTAGTTTTAACATAAATAGGTTAACAGTCTCTCCTGGAGATCTGGCCACGTATATAGAAGATCTACCTCATTTTCCTTTTTAAGATTTTATTTATTTACTTTTAGAGAGAGGGGAAGGGAGGGAGAAAGAGAGGGAGAGAAACATCTGTGTATGAGAGATACATCAGTCTGTTGCCTCCCACATGCCCCCAACTGGGGACCTGGCCCACAACCCAGGCCTGTGCCCTGGCTAGCGATGGAACTGTGACCTGTAGGTTCTCAGGCCAGCGCTCAATCCACTGAGCCACACCAGCCAAGTCAACCTCATTTTTCTTACTAGCTATATAGTAGTACATTCTAAGTGTGGATATATTATAAGGTATGGGTATTTATAATGTTTCTAATTTTTTTGTTAGAACAGCAGTGCTGCAGTGAACATTGTATGTACTTGAGTAGATCTGTTAAATAGATTAATGGAAGTAGGCTTTCTTAGTTAAAGGCATATGCATTATTAATTTTGGTATAATCATATTTATCCTAAATAGGAGTAATTTTTCTATTGTAAATCCCTACTTTTCACTGTAAGCAGCTCCTGTCATTGAATTCATGACTATTCTGGCTCTGGGCTATTGAAGCCTTGTTGGATCAGAAGTGTCCCAAATTTGGAGAAGAAAATAGAGGCAGCATACTATCATCACTTCAAAAGAGATAGTCACTGAGGTTAAAGAGCAGAGGATGAATTTTCTTGATGCTCTTTTCTTCCCTCCCTCCTCAGAATGAAGTCACATTACTACGCAATGAGGTGGCTCAGTTGAAACAGCTATTGTTAGCTCATAAAGACTGCCCAGTCACTGCACTACAGAAAAAGACCCAAGGCTATTTAGGTAAGTGGCTCACAACCTAAGCAAAGTCAGTCAGTAAACTGCATGTATTGAGTGTCTTGACTGTTTATAATTTTTAACTCCATTCTGAATGTTCTGGGGGCATCCAGACTGATGAGTAAGCAGACTTGATGGAGCAACCAGCCCTACAAAAAAAAATTTTTTTTGAGAATAATACAGAGTTATCCTAACTATCACACTTGGAGATAGAGGGTGGCTGTGTTTATTGGGTGCCTACTTTGTGTTAGGCACTCTACCATTTTTCCATTTCTCTTATGAAATATTTTATCTCCATTTACACACAGGAAAACAGCACTCAGATTAGTCACTTACCTGAAGTTGTATAAAGCTCCTGGCTCTGCCAGAGCCAGGATTCACATCCAGGTCTTTCTTATTTTAAAGACAGTGCTTTGGCCTCAAAGAGGATATAAATAGCAGATGATACATGGGGGTTTGTTAAGCATTGGTATTTGGGAGTATTTTTTATCTTTCTAATGAAGGGCTGATGTTGGTTTTAGTTCATATTCTATAAGCACACAAAGTAGTACTAGAAAGATAAGAGAGTTTTGCTCAGGACAAGCACAATCCTAAAATCAAAATTATTGTCAATAATTTGCTTATGGACAGTAAGAGTTAATAAATCATTTCCCTTTACAAATAAATTCATAGAAATGTTGGCTATCAAATTTTGGTATATTGAATTATTTTTCTACTATAATTTCACAGATGTGTTTTCACAAAAAATGAGTAACCACATCACCAATTTTAAATATCTCTTTAAATTTTAATTTTAATATGTACTTAAGAGTACATTCATATACTAAGCAGATGTTGATTGAGCCTGTTCTGTGTTTGGCACTGTTTCACATGCTGAGAATATAATAGAAAACCATAGATTAGATTAAACTCCCTGTCCTTGAGGGGCTTATATTTTAGTAGGTGAGACAGACAATAAATAAGATAAATAGGTATAATTATGGTATATTGATAATAAATGCTTGGAAGAAAAAATAAAAAAGGGAAGAGGAATATAAAATGTTGGCAGCGGAGTTGAAATTTTAGATGAGGTAGCTTTTGAATAAAGACCTTAAGGAAGTGAAGGAGCTAGCCATGCACTTATGTGGGAGAAAAGTACTGCAAGCAGGAGCAAGGGCAAATGAAAAAACCCAAAGTGGGAGTGTGCCTGACACATTCTAGGAACATCAAGAAGGCTAGCATGGGTGGATTAGAGAGTATGGAGATTGGAGAGTAGTTGGAGATGAGGTAGGGAAGGTAAAGGGAGCATCTCTGTGTAGGGCTTCATCAGTCATGGTGAGGACCTCGGCTTTTACTATATACATTGAGAACCATTAGAGGGTTTTCAGCAGAGCTGTGACATACTGATCTGACTTGCATTTGAACAGTATCACTCTGTTAGTGTGGGAGTTATGGACAGAAGCAAGCAGTCCACTTAGGAGGCTATTGCAATTATGCACAAGAGATGTTGGAGCCTTGGACCAGGATGGTGGTAGTGAAAGTGGTTAGAAGGGGTCAAATTCGGGATATTTTGAGGTTAGAGTGACAGGGTTTGATGACAGGCCAAATGGCACAGTATATATGAAGAACGAGAAAAATCAAAAATTGTACCAAAGTTTTTGGACTGAGCAACTGCAATAATGGATTTGCTATTAATTGAGATGGGGAAAGGGTAGGGGGAATGGATTGGGAGTTATATTTGGAGCTCAGTTTTGGACAAGCTGAGTTTAAGAAGCCTATTAGTCTTGAAGGTGGAGTCTAGCAGGCAGTGGTTATATGGGTCTGCAGTTCAGAGGAAGGGCTGGAAGATATGACTGTGGAGTCAGCATATAGTTAGTTTTTAATGCCATAAAACTGGTTGAAATGTTATTGTCAAGGGAGAGTGCAAAAAGAGAAAAAGAGAAGTCCCAGGACTGAGCCCTGGGGTACTGCAACATTGGAGGTCAGACAGATGAGAAGGAACCCACAAAGTGACTGAGAGCTGCCAAGGTAGGAGGAAAACCAGCTGGGTAGCTGAGTGTAGTGTTCTGTGAACCAAGATAAGAAAGTGTTTCAAGATGTTTAGTGATCAACCGTTTCAAATATTTTTCATGGGCTAAAAGGAAGACAAGGACTGAGTATTGATCGATATGAAGTCTATATAGAATAAGTTTCCTACTCATTCCCTTCAAGAACTCTGACTTGCAGTCAATCCATTAAACTACTTATTTGTCACAGCAAAAATGTCCTTAGTTCCTGCTATGTGATGTAGACATTATGGTAGATACTAAACACAAGACAAATAGACTCTCATCAGCCCTTCATCTGAGAGACTCATGGGGTTATGCAGAGATAAACATGTCAACCTATTAATAGGGTAAGCACAGATATCCCAGTTAAAGAGCCCTTAGACTGGGAGCTTCCTGAGGACAAGGCTACCGTTTTATTCTTTATGTACCCCAGTGCTTGGCACATGAATGATGCTCAGTAAATATTTGATGAATAAATGAACATATGTTCTGAAAGCACAGCAGTAAAATAGTTAATTTCCTGAGTGCAACAAAGAAGGCTTCGGGGACTTCTGGCCTAGATGGAGGTGTAGGAAGATACAATTTGCCTCATCATACAACCAAAAGAAGGACAACAACAAATTTAAAAACAAAAAATAACCAGAACTGCCAGAAAATTGAATTGTACAGGAGTTCAACAACCAAGAAGTTAAAGAAGGATTATTCCTTCTGACTGGTAGGAGGGGTGGAGATGGGCAGCCAGGGCAGAGAGGATGTGTGGCAAGTGCGGCTGGAGGACCAAACCAGGCAGTCCCACATTAGCATGCAGAGAAACCGGGAGGAACAACTGGTGAGCGACACAGACTGTGCAACCCAGGGCTCCAGCGCAGGGAAATAAAGCCTCATAACCTCTGACTCTAAAAACCTGCGGGGGTTGTGGCAGTGGGAGAAACTCTCAGCCTCACAGGAGAGTTCATTGGAGAGACCCACAGGGTCCTAAAATGTACACAAACCCACCCACATGGGAATCAGCACTAGAAGGGCCCAATTTACTTGTGGGTAGCAGGGGAAGTGACTGAAAGTGGGAGGACAGCCCTGCAAGTGGCACTGTTCCCTCTTGGAACCCTTCCCAAATTCAGCGCCTGGGTTGCCCCACCCTGGAGAATACCTAAGGCTCTGCCCCTTTCCACATAACAGGTACACCAAGACAAAAAAATATGGCCCAAATGAAAGAACAGATTAAAGCTCCAAAAATAGAATTAAGCAATGAAGAGATAGCCAACTTATCAGATGCAGAGTTCAAAACACTGGTAATCAGGACGCTCACAGTCATGGTTGAGTATGGTTGCAAAATAGAGGAAGAAGTGAACACTATGCAAAGTGAACTCAAGGAACATATACAGGGAACCAACAGGGAAGAGAAGGAAACCAGGACTCGAATCAACAGTTTGGAGCAGAAGGAAGAAATAAACATTGAATCAGAACAGAATGAAGAAACAAGAATTCAAAAAGATGAGGACAGGCTTAGGAACCTCCAGGACAACTTTAAACATTCCAACATCCGAATCATAGGAGTGCCAGAAGGAGAAGAGGAAGAGCAAGAAATTGAAAACTTATTTGAACAAATAATGAAGAATTTCCCCAATCTGGCAAAGGAAATAGACTTCCAGGAAGTCCAGGAAGCTCGGACAGTCCCAAAGAAGTTGGACCCAAGGAAGCAAACACCAAGGCACATCATAATTATATTAGCCAAGATTAAGGATAAGGAGGACGCTGAAAAGCAGCAAGAAAAATGGAGACAGTTACCTACAAAGGAGTTCCCATAAGGCTGTCAGCTGATTTCTCAGAAGAAACCTTGCAGGGAAGAAGGGGCTGGAAAGAAGTATTCAAAGTCATGAAAGGCAAGGACCTACATCCAAGATTGCTCTGTCCAGCAAAGCTTTCATTTAGAATGGAAGGACAGGTAAAGTGCTTCCCAGATAAGGTCAAGTTAAAGGAGTTCATTATCACCAAGCCCTTATTATAGAAGTGTTAAAGGGATTTATCTAAGAAAAAGAAGATGATCAAAACTATGAACAGTAACATGACAACAAACTCACAACTAAAAACTGAACTTAAAAAGAAACTAAGCAAACAACTAGAACAGGAACAGAATCACAGAAATGAAGATCACTTGGAGGGTTATCAGCAGGGAGGGGAAGAATGGGGAAAAACATTCAGGGATTAAGAAGGATAAATGGTAGGTACAAAATAGATGGGGGGAGGTTAAGAATAGTAAGGGAAATGGAGAAGCCAAAGAACTTATATGTACAACCCATGGACATGAACTAAGGGGGTGGGGAATGCTGGTAGGAAAGAGGGTATAGGGCAGAGTGGGAGAAAGGGGAGAAAAAATGGGACAGCTGTAATAGCATAATCAATAAATATATTAAATGAAATTTTAAAAAGGCTTCACAGAGGAGGTTAATATTTGATTTCTAAAAGAATATTCAAGTATTTTTCAGGTCAAGAATACTACTAACTGTTGGAAGTTTGCCCTCATTCCACAGATCTCTGTTTAAGCAGACATAGAGGCTATCTGGTATTTAAGAAAACTCCTTGACTGATGAGCAACATGGAGTTGTCTTTGTATGCAGTTCAGATATTTGTGTTATTGTCACTTTAGGTAGAGTGACATTACTCATAATAAATGTTTTAAATCAGTAATACCTAACTAATGAATAGTCAGGAGGGTCTACAGACCTCTTTGGGATTTGTTGTGTTAAGTGTACCTTAGCCAAGGACTGATCATTTATTACATAATTTTTACAGCTTGATATTTATCATGCTTACCTGTGGTACAACTGCATGCTAAAGGAAAATTTTTTAAAATGGAATGATTCAGTTCCTGTGGGAATAAATCAGAGAAGATACCTAAAAAAGAAATCTATTTTAAATCATGTTTAAATGAATAAGAGGAAGAGTATTCCAATAAAGGGTAATGAACTACATACAAAGACCTAGAAGCCATACAGCGAAATTAACATGTTGGGGATTTGCTTTATTGGGATAGGTAGGTTAATTTTTCTAGTTCTTGCTTCCCTTCACACAGCTTACCGTTTCCCAGCTCATTCATAGTTTAGAAGCCAAGATTCTGGGAAGTTTCTCCCTGTCCCCCGCCCCCCCAAAAAATAGGCTTCCTTTTCCTTTGGTCTGCTTTAGAATTATGACAAAAGGTAGTCCTCCCTGTTTCCCCATTCTGTTTTCTAATTATTTGTTCTCTGTTCTTTGCCCTCTTTCCCTGGCAGAAAGCCCCAAGGAAAGCTCGGAGCCAACGGGTTCTCCAGCCCCTGTGATTCAGCACAGCTCAGCAACAGCACCTAGCAATGGCCTCAGTGTTCGCTCAGCGGCTGAAGCTGTAGCCACCTCAGTCCTCACTCAGATGGCCAGCCAAAGGACAGAACTGAGCATGCCCATACAGTCGCATGTGATTATGACTCCACAGTCCCAGTCTGCAGGCAGATGATGCCTCCCCTTGTGGAAGGGTCCCCAGCCAGAGCTCGCCCGTCCCAGAGCCAAGAGAGATGTCATCTTATCCCCTCGCATCTGCCTTGGACATGGCAGTTTGGGGGGGAAACTGTGTGTTGTGAGTAAAGGACAGATGTGGGGCTTTTCAGCCACATGGTCATGTATGTTGACACCTGTACTAGGAGCCTCCCAGCCCCAGAGCCATATAGATCATCCCCTAAGGGGGGGTTTCTGATGTCCCCACAGCCAAAGGCCTTTCCAGATGGCCTGAACGATCAATTACCCTTGCCCATGCACGTGTACTTCTCTCTTTTAACACTAACCCTTGCACTTCTAGTTTTTGGGTTTCCCATTTCCCTCTCTTCCCACTAAGCCACGACTGTACCTTCTTGTTCCTTAGCAGCATGCCCCTTCCTGCTAGGTAGAGGGAGCTAGAATCGACGGCATGTCACCTGCTGACCCATCCCCAGCCCCCTCATGGACTCAGGACTTTGTGTCCCTGTAGCTGCTTATTTATCCCTTTTTACCCATCCAAAATTCTAATCAAAATATTCACTTAGGGAGAATGTAAGGTTACCTTTGATGTATGAAGTAGCAGTAATTTCCAGCTCTTCCATAAACTTTAGTCTTTCTCTCTATCTTCTATCAAAAAAATATAAAAAATAAAAACAAAACAAACAAAAACCAAAAAAAGCAAAGACAAAAGCAACAAAACCCCCAAGAGTTCTAGTCCTTTTTTATCTATTTCCAGAGCTATTTGTCTCTTGAGTTTTCCCAGTCTAAGTGGTGGGGTCTTTCCCACCTCCCACTAAGTCTTGGCAATCTTACCTTGTGGCCTTATTAGATAGGGCTTGGTAGTGAAAGGGGGAAGAGCCCAGAATCTGATTGGCTGACTCCTCCCCTCCCTGCTCCATCCTCTTCAGTCTAATCATCAGGTCAGGCAGGAAAGCTCATTCCATGAGGTTACTGGATTGATTCTTTTATTCTTCATATGAGTCTACTGACCAAAGCACACATAATCCTTTTGGTCATCTTTCTGCTTCTGCCTCTCCCTCTTCATTCATCTGTCCACATTACTGCCTGTCTCTTCCATAACTAGTTCAGATGCAGCACCGTGGAAGCTGTTACGTAGCTCCCTCGCTTTTCCCCCGTCTCTCAGCCTCACACATCTGTCTTCTTTTCTGAGCTACGGTCTTATATTCACAAGCACCCAACATCCTCTGCATCTGCCTTCTCTCTCGGCAAGCTCCTAGCCTAGCCACTAGGTCTCTCTGGTTCTGCAGCGTTTCTTCAGTTCCACTCTCTTACCCCTAGATGCAGTACTTCTCCAATGTCTAAGCCCCAAGACTCTGAGGCATCATAGCCAAGGTCCTAAGAGGGTTTTCTTGAGTATAAGGCTGGATAAGGGGAGGCCGGGGAGCAGCAGGTGCAGTACTAATCTCAGCAGAAGAGCCTTGCTTGTTGAAGGGTATAGCCTGCCTGAGAAATTGGTGACTTGCTCTCAGCCATTCTTACATTTGAAGAGTTTGGTTACAGGGGGAAAATCATCCCTCTTGTCTCTCTCTCTTCCACATGAAGACTTCTCATCTTCCTTTGGCTCTGAACTATGCAATTTCCACCAGGGCCATAGGAAGCAATCCAAAGCCAGGGGCCTGTGGATAAATATGTCAGCTTTAATAGCTCTTCAGTATGAAACCCTTCCAATTGTCCCAGAGCCACCTTCTGCCATCTGCCGAAGCCAAGAATGTCCTTTTCTCCATCCTTCCTACCTCCACCTTAAACACACATACAGAATAACTCCCGGCTTCCGTTATTATTTGTCTTCTAAAATTGGCTATCATAGGGGAACGAGGAAATGTTCTAAGCAACAAAATTCCCACCTCCTCAGAGTGATAAACTGGTGAGCCAGTCAGATGACATGTTCTACTGCATTTGTTTTTAATTTTCCCTCCTGCTTTTCAGAGTCCGTGCTGAACAAGCCACACCTGGTGAAGAGAAAGGAGAGAAAACATGGTTTTCTCATCCTCTACCACCCGGGACCCAAAAGGAACAGCCCCTGAGGTGGCTCAGATTAGCAAATGGCATGGCAGATGGTCAGGAAGCAGGTTACCACCTCCAGGGACTCCACTTGCCTTTAAAAATTCACAGCCATAACTGCTGCTCAGGACTTATCTTTTAGACGGCTGCTCCCTGGGCTTTTCTCCTGCTTTAGTTTTGTTTCATTTTTTTATTACCTTGATTTCCCGCTAGCAGCCTTGCCCTTAAGCTTGACTGAGTTTACGACTCCTAAGGAGCCTTCATAAGACTCTTCACTATTTTTCTTCCCCCTTCAGTCAAGTGTTTTTTAAGTTAAGAATCAGTTTGTCACTGTACACATGCCCCGCCTCACTGCCTGGCTTTGGAGGCAGTTTGAGTCCTGCCAGTCTAGTCTGTCCCTGAGTAGGATGGCTAGTTTCTGTAGAGGGTCTTGTTTACTTTCTTAACCCCCATGTCTAGTTCTCATTTTCATCAGTGGGAAGTTAGTATTGGGGACCTAAGTGAGGGGTATTGACAGAGCCAGAGTAGTAAAGCATCAGTGACATGAGGAAGGGGCGGGACAGAACCCCCCAAACACCTCTTTAGAGGGTCCACAGTCTCACTAAGAAGACAGCAATTGCTTACCTGGAAGCCTCTCTTACAGTCAAGGGGAACATCATTGATCTTGTTACTGCTGTCAGCCCTGTGGTCGTTCTCCCTCGCTCTTTACCTTCCAGACTCATCTGGACCAGAACATCGTGGAGGGCATTACTTAGCCCTTCTTAACAACCATGGCCTTTCCAGGGACTTAAGGAAAGACACACTCTGAAAGAAGCTGGGAGTCTGGACCCTTGGGACTCTTCCACGTGAACACATGACTCAGGCCTCTCACTTCACTCCAAAAACACAGCTGCTAGATAACCAAGGCCATAGAGAAAGGGACCAGAACTAGGTCTTCTGGAATGCGGACTTTCTGCCCCATTCCCTTGAAAGCTTGCCTAGAGTTGAAAGTCTGAGAAAGCCTCCCCTGCAACTAGGGTGGACTAGAAAGAGTAGGACTTCTTTTTACTTACGCTTTCCCTGTTGGTTATATAGCCCAAATCTGGCTTCCTTCAGCCTGCACTCATCTTCTTGGCCCTGAGCACTAGACCATATACTCTCGGTGGTGGTAAAGAGATAACCTAACTGAACCTTACCTTGCCGCCTTCCCTTTGCCTGATGTGTTGTTCTTGGCTCCTTGCCTGATTCACTGCCCTCCAGCACCACGCATCCTGGTAGATGGAGTGCTTAGTCAAAACCATGCCCTCCCTGTCTGCAGCCTGAACCACCACGCAGACATCACGATATTCCTCCTCTGGTTCCTAAGGCTCCTATGTTCCTCACTGAGGCGCTCCCCTGAAGGTGCTAGCCCTGAGACAGCTCTTCCCCCAAAAGTTCTCCCTTTCTTTCATAACCTCCTTTCCATCCCCAAATCATTATTTTCCATTAATATTGTACATTGTATACACAGGAAGGAAATGTATTTTTTTTTATTTCATAACCAGTCTGTGTAGAATCCAGTCCTGGCTGTATCACATATGTCTTGGTTGATGTGCTCTTTCTGCTTTCTTTAGACTTTTGTTTGACAGGGGCGGAGGGAGCAGCAAGACAAGTGAGGACCCTCAACCTCCCACAACCCTAATCATCCCCTCAACGTACAGAATTCTCTGTTTCTGTTTACAAAACACATGCGCACAGACATAAATCCCCGCCTCCTCCACTCCCCAGGGTGCTGACCCGGCAGGAATGAGCATAGATGGCTGCTGGCCACCATTCCCACCCTCTCCACCAGTTTGTTCATCTCTCTCTGGGGTAAAGTCCTACTCCAAACTGAGAAAAGGCTGGGGAGAGTAGGGAAGGTTTAGGCAGCTTATGTCCTTTGTAGATGCAGGTTTGTGTTGTAGCTGCTAGGGTTTGTTTTTTAATGGGAGCTGGTAGCACAGAGAAATCTTACCAGCATTAGCTACTACTGGTGAGTGATGTTGTAGCTGTAAGAAATGGCTGTGAGCACTAGTTCATTGACTGCCTTAGGGCAGTGGTTCTCAGAACATGGTCCAGGACCAGCAGCACCAGCATCTGGGAACTTGTTAGGAATGTACATTTGGCCCCCACCCCTAACCTATTGAGTCAGAAACTGGGGATGGGCTCTAACAAGGACTCCAAGTGATTCTTACACTAAAGTTTGAGAACCATCGCCTTCGGGGCAGCTGGGAAGTTCTTGTAGGGTATCAAGACTATGTAAGTACCATCCTCTGCCTGCGCACTAACACATGTGTTTTTCCATTCCCTCCAGTCCCCTCTCTCCACTCCCGTGAAAACAACAACCACATTATTCATCTCAAAATCTAGGTTTGTCTTCATCCTACTTAGCCCTACAACCTGTCCTGCATCAGTCTAGACAGGTGCTGTTCCATAGTCCCTTGCAGACTGGTCACTCCACGCTCTATTTCAGGAACGACCAGCTGGCATTTAGCTGTCCTGTTCTCCCACAAACACACATATACACACACACCCCTTCAGGCAGAGAGATGAGCCTCCAGCCTTAGCAGTGGAGGCTGCACCCTCCTGACAAAGAAAACAGTGTCTATCAATGTTATATCTCTGCTCATCTGTATATCTTGGACATGTAGCAAAACCTCTCCATCTCATCAAGGAACTCCGTTGTGGGTCTGAGTCTCCCCAGTCCTCAGTGGTGGACTTTGACAGGTGAGAGCATGCAGTGCTACAGGCTATTTTGTTACAAAACCATCTCCCCCACCCCCAATTCAGCATCATCCCCGTGAGCAGGCTCTCACAATCTCCCAGGACGGGGCTGAGGCAGAGTCTTCGCTCTATTCTCCCTAACCGTCCCTTCTTCCTCCCCCCTTGCCACTTAGCAGTTATCCCCAGCCATGCCTTCTCCCTCTTTCCCTTGCCCTGACATATATTGTGCCTTATTTATGCTGCAAATATAACATTAAACTATCGAGAGAACCACTGTTATGTCTGATACTTCAGTACTCTGATCTACACATCCCATTATCCACTCATTCTGGGAACCCATTGGACTTCCATGTCTGATATTCCTCACTCTCCCATTCCTTTGAACAGAAGGAGCCGATATTCTTATCCTTCCTTTTTATGCAGTAAAGACAGTCTAGAGAAGGTGGGTGGTTTATATAAATTATCTAACAGAAGACACGGGGGCCAGGGCTTATATCCGGGCAGGGAACAAGGGCCCTTATCAGAGCACTCACCAGAGGACTTGTGTGACTCTGTGAGGGTGAGAGATGGGATGGTGTTTGAAGGCAGGTGTTCTCTTGCCTTCCAGTGTTTTGTCCCCACCCCTTCCCAACAATTTTTTTAAAAAAGCAAAAAGTGTATGACATGACGGGAATACACAGAGACCAGAAGAGCTTTCTGTGATTCTATGAGTTCTAGGGGGTGTGGGCATTGGTTAGCAGCAGGTAAGAGAGTTGTCAAGAAAAAGAGGTAATGCTTAGAAACTCTATGAGTAAGGAGGTATAGGGCAATCCCTACTAATTGCACCTGTGTATTCCTTACTAATTATCACAAGTGAGGAGAGTAAACCAGACTGAAGAACTTGACCAGGAAATAGCAGGTGCCTCTGAGGGTTTCCCAATAAGAGAGACATTATCTAAGAAGCGTTCTGTGGCTGATGTTTGGTATAATTGACACAAGTAAGGAAACTGAGTCTCCTTAGAAGTCTCTTAGGTGGTGGTCTTCATTGTGTTGGGGTCAGGAACACATGGGGGTCCAGGGAAGGGTAAGAAAGGGGGTTTCTGAAGGCTAGGTATTAAAGCCAAGATTTAGAGAGTTGGGAGGTGGAGATGAAAGCAGGGCAGTTTCCCATGTTAGCAGAATTAATTCATTCCAACTACTAACCAAAGGAGAGACCAGTCATCTCCATCCTGGATGTAGGAAGCCAGCTAGATGCAGCTCCTTTCTTGATGCAGCCTCATCTCAGATAGTGTTGTGCTTGGTGATCGGAAAAATCATAGAGGGAGAAGCAGCAGAGTGGTAAACGTTCACTGTGCCTGCTTTGTGCTAGATGGAATGCTAGGTGCCTTGCATCATTTAATGTTCACAGCAACCTCTTGGTAACAGGAGTAGTTGCCTCATTTTACTGATGATGAAGTGACATTTAGGTTAAGACACTTGCCAAAGGCACACAGTGAAGTGCCAAGAGCTGGGATTAAAAATGAGTCCTGTCTGACTCCAGAGCCACTCTTTGCAGTGCCCCACCCAGCCTCTGCTGCTCCGGACTGCAGTCAGATGAGAGCCCAGGGACCTCACTGTGGGGCAGGAGCCTCTTCCCACAGAAACACCATCTACCTATGATTTTAATACTCCACTTTTAGAAGTAGTGAAACTATAAGATATAATGAGGAATGTTAGGTTCTGTGCTTGGGACCAGCCATGAGACATAGCTTACAGAGAGGTCCACCCTAGTTCAGGGTGCAAGAATGGAAGTGTAGTGTCTAGAACATCCAGATCAAAACCTGCTCTGATCTGTCTACCCCAAGTACAAATTGATTTATAAATACCTTACTCGAAAGAGGCGGGGGTGGGAGGAGCATCTCCCCTTGAACAAAACAAAGACTAGAGTAGAAGAATGAAATGTCTTCAAACCTGAGAAAGACTTACCTACATCAAAGAATCGAGAGATGTTCCATGAGACAATGAGGCAAACTAAGACCCCCTGGTCTTAGGCCACAAGGCGATGGAAACCAGCTCAGCGCAAGGATAAACCTGTCCAGAGACTCTCAGGAGATGGTAGGTTCCTGGGACTCAGGTGTCCGAGGCTCCTCACGCCAGTGTTTTCAGGATACTTGCTCTGTGTCACATCTTGTACTGAATGGATGACCAATACCATCATCAATACAAAGGAAGTAGTTCCTTTTAATGTTGCCGTGTTTTAGGTGAAGAAACTGCAGTTTAGAGAGGGAGACAACTTGCCCAAGGCTAATTCATAGGCTACAGAACCACTCTGGCGGGGATGCTGCAGGAGGGATCCTAGGATCAGAAGGGAAAGGGCACCAGATGACTTTGAAGGACCCCTTCCTGTGAGGCAGATGTTTACTAAGGCTGGATTCTAGTCTCCTGCCCCAGTAGGTCACAGCCAGGCGAAGGTGGAGGTGACTGGAGGGAGGTGGACAGAGCAATAGTCCCACTCCAGTGTTCTTCCCCTGCCTGTCTGGGACTCCTTAGAATCAGGACCTTAGGATCCTGCCTCCCTCTGACTATTCATAGAGCTCTATTCCAGAAAAAGGAAATGGCTGGACCAGACAGTGTGGAGCTGTGACCACAGGGTGGCAGCAGTGCCCCAGCTGCAGAGGATGGCTCCCTAGGCCCAGGTGAGGCAGGTCCTCAGCAGTGCTCTGGAGAGAAGATGGAGTGCGCCTACAAGGATTTCTTTTAGCTTCCTTTCTGCAAATCTCAGAGTAGTGACTTCCTTTATAACCCTCCAAGGGGCACATTTGAATAGGTGCGAATGGGCTGGGTGACCCTGACTACAGCGCCAGCCAGGGGAAGAAGCAGGCTGGGTCATTCTGGCCGACTCTGACCGGGGTGCTTTCCCCCACTCCCTGTTTCAGGACACAGTACCTAGCCCTGCCTGACAGGACTTTATGCTTTTATTCTACAAGTTAGAAAAGAGAGGAGGTGATCAATTGGAGCTCTCCAACCTGTTGCGGGATTGGGGGTTCTTAAAGGCCCCCTAGGGCTGGCTCTGACAAAGCATCTGCAATTAATGATGCTTCTTGAGCTCTGGAGACAGGATTTATGCATCTAATAAAGTCTGTAACTTCAGGCTTAGGGGCTGGGGCCGGAGGCTGGGAGCAGGAAGTCTCAGAGGGGCCATGGGAGGGGATCCCAGGGGCTCTTAATGGAGTGGTGCATTTCCATTGCCTGCTCTGTATTCCCCCTCAGGCTGCTGTGGGGTGGGGACGGGGACAGCAGGTATAAGAGGCAGATGTGGCTGTCAGCAAGCAGATGACAGCATGGATTCCAGGCAGGCAGCAGTGCTGCTGGTGGTGCTGCTTTTAATAACAGACTGGGGCCACGCTGGAGAACCAAGCAACCTGGATGGCGGTCAGATCTTCACGGTAAGTGAGCGCCCCCTCCCCACATCACTATTTCCCTCTGCCTCAGCGTGCGACTTCTGCTCTAGGTTCAAACACTCCAGTGGCAAGGGTCTTCACTGGGGCCTCACATCTGAGGAAAGGGCTCCTACAACTTGCCACTGGAAGCTACATCCTTCTTCCGGTGACCTGAATGTCGAGTCTTTGGCCACATTCCCTCCTGGATGTCCCTGTACCACAGGAGGAAGACCCTGGACCCCTCCCAGTGCAAGATTCTGAGGCCCCTAGGTCACTCTTGCTCTCCCTGCTCCAGACCATGTGGAGACCCAGCCGGAGCTCAGCCTTCCTGTTTCAGCCCCAGAGGTGAGTCTGAGAGGGACACAGGCAAGGAAGGGGGCCAGAGGAAGAGGGAGGGAGGGGGCTAGAGAAGGGGAGGACTGGAAGCACCTTCACCTGAGGAAGGATCTCTCCTAAGGTTTGGCAGAAACACCCGGGGCTCCTGGAGGAACCAACGGCTGAGTACCCGAGCTGGGGAGGAGCTGAGCTCCCTGTTCTGGAGTCTGGCTGCCCCTCAGCGCTTTGGGAAGAAGTGACAAGTCATCATCCCTTGATACGTTTGCATGCAAGGCCCACACCCAAAAATGCATGTGTACCCTGCCCTTCCCCATCCCTCCAATAAAGCTGCCTGGCTTCTGAATCCAGGTGTCTGTGTCTGAAACTTGAAAGGGCTGGGAGGGAGCCCAGGGCAAGAACCACAGCCCCTCCATCTCCACCAAACTCTCCAGGAACACAGGCGATGGGAGTCCCAGAAGTCACTGCACCCAGCCTCCTGCCACCAGAAAAGAAGACGTGGGCACTTGTGGGGAACAAGGTGGGGAGGCACAACACAGGTGGTGATCTGGCACTAACCTCCTCTGCCATCAGCTACTCAGGGAAACAAAGAGCAGAGTTAAGAATCCAAGGAGCAGCACATTTATTCTGGGCTCTAGGGGACAGTGACAAATTTCATTTCCCTTCATCATCACTAGTAACGTGAGAACAGATGCTGGGCCACTGAGGCACTCTGGTCTCTGGTTCCTGGGGCCATGCCCTCCTTTAGCCTGCAGGGAGGCAGTCTGTGTCAGAAGCAGAGATGGCACCTCCAGGGTGTACCAGAGCTGGGCAGATGCCTGGGCCGAGGCAGGAGGAGCAGGGAGCAAGGGTGTACATCCATGAGTCCAGCTGGAGCTTTACTTGCTGCCTGCCATGATCTTGAGGTACTGCAGGGCACGGCGGGCAGCCTCACCTCGAGCTGCCTCCCTGGTGGTTGCAGAACCATGACACACGGTGGCCGGCTGTGTGGACAGCTCCACCAGGCACTGGCAGAGCCCACTCAGGCTCAACTCCTCTGGAGACCAAGAGAGAGGAGGGAGGCAGTGTTGGGTGGGAAGGCATCACCGGGAGGGTGGTCCACGTCATCATCATGCTCTCCCTGACTCCTTATACCCATCTGTACTTGCTCTGGTCCAGTCCCCAACATCCCGCGGCCCCCCCAACCAGCCATACCAATATCCAGGTAGCTGACATGGAAGGCCTGCTCCTCAGAAAGCTCACTGAGGATACTGCAGCAGGCAGGGCCCAGAGCACCTAAGGAGCCCAGGGAGCAGCTGCGAAGGGACAAGATCTTCTCTCCCACTGAATTTCGCAGAGAATCCCAGGTGCAGCCTGGGCCCCGGTTCCGAAGTCCATCCAGGCGCGAGCCCACACCCTGACAAGACAGAAACAGTGAAAAAGATGTAGCATTGGGCTGGAAGACCCAGACATTTAATGGACATTTAATATCCAAGGACAGAAAAGCCCAAAGGATGGTTATTTTTAGCTTGCATCCCTTCAGACAATCCCCATATGGCCCCTTCTCACTAGACCCTGAACTGGATGGCCAGGCAGACTTTGCTCATCCCAAGAACAAAAGCCTACAGGACCCCATACCAGGCCAGCTCCCCTACAGCACATGCCAGGTGGGCCTACAGCTGAAGCTGAGAGGGGTCCCCAAGAACCCAGGGTGCATTAGGAAAAATAAACAGAAGCAGGCCTGGGACCCAGAAAGGCTCACTCCCAAGTCACAGAACTGAGTCCCCAATGCCCTGGTCTGGTGTGGAGGATGGCCCACAAGCCACTCACAATGGAGAAGTGGTCATCTTCAGGCTCTGCCTCATTCCCATCCCGGGCATCCAGAGGCACTGTGTGCACTCGAAGCAGCATTTTGGCTGCCGCATTACGCTTTGCCAGCTTTTTGGAAGTGCCACTGCCTGTGTGTGGGAAGAGGGTCACTGGATTATAACTCCCAATAGACCCAGGGCTTTTCACCCAGCTCAAACCTGGGTTGAGGGTCCCCTCAGGAGATGTCGATTGGAAAGGGGAGCTCAGGACCTGCCATGAACCTGAGAACCTGGTTGGCCAGAAGAGGGGGGAAGATAGGGTACAAGGAAGAAGGTAAGAGGCAGGAGCCAAGATGGGGGTCTCAGCCAGGAGAACGGGACTGTAGCAGAGAGGCTAGGCGCTGCCTGTGGCCAGGACTGGAGTGCTGGGGACAGTAGTTGCAAGAATTCCCTTCTGCCCAGTTACCAATCTCAATGAAACGCTCCACTCGGCAGGTCATGGTAAACTCTTTGCGGTGGGCTGGCCCAGACTCCTGAGTCACCGTGTACTCAGGCAACCGCCAGCCCTTCTGCACCACCAGCTCCTTGGAAGGGAGAAATAAGGGTGCACAAGGCTGAGTGAGAGGAATCCAAACATCCTCTCCCTCCTACCCTAGAGCCTAAGATTCCAGGTTAGAGGAGGAATAAAGGGGATGGAAAAAGCCTTGAGAACAGGGTGACGACCTCCCAGAACAGGGTAACCACCCCCCATAACCTTCCCTCATATCCCTGGGTTCAAGGGAGGACAGGCATGCACAGGAAATGAGGATGGCGGCACACCTGCAGAGCGCCGACTGGGTTGCACTCAGATTGCTGAGGAGAGACAGGGGGCTGCACCTCCATGGGGGGGCTCCTGAAGGAAAAAGGGCCCAGGGCCAAAGCTCAGGGGGCTAGTTCCTTCTGCTGCTGCCCAGGAGTCCTACACCTTGTTTTGGTTTCCCCCGCTATCATCCCCCTTTTTCCAGCAGGGCAGGCAGCTGTCTGTCCAAACTTCTAGCCTGCTTCCTTCCCCCTCCCCTGCAAGTGAGGTCTCCTCCAGGTCCCAGGCCCATTTCAATTTTCTGGAACATGTGGTCATCACCTCACCAGGACAGTGGGAGGGGCTGTATATCCAGTCCCTGGAAGCACCTGATGGGACTCAAACACAGGGCCATCATAGGGCCAGGCCAGAAGAACAGGGCCTTGCAAGATCCTTAAACATAGTCAAGCATCATCCATATAACTACTTAAAAATCATTAATTACCTCCTGTCCCAAGAGCTTACCAGCTGGTGCAAATTCTTCAAACTCTGGTCCCCAACTATTCCAGCCTCTGTTTACTCTCAGAATTCCTTTTGTCTGACCAGCCTAGGTCCAAAGGCTGAGGGCCAGGAGCCAGGACCCCTCCCTCCCCACCTCAGGCAGTCAGTAAACACAAAATACCTGGTTGGGACAGCAGATGGAACAGGAGTAGCAGCGGCTGCAGCAGTAAAAACCGGAAAGTCCTCAGGCAGTGAAGAGTCTAGGGGAGAAAAAGAACTTCCCGAGGGGAAGGGGGCCTTTGATTCACACCCATGTGTGGGTGGGGGGACTCATTGGAAAGGTGGAGGACCCAGGTCCTCCTGACCTGCCCATCCTCTAGGAAAATTCCTTCCCACTTGAGTCAAAGACTCAGGGAAATTCAACCACCAGCTCTTCCTCCTGGGATCCTTTGCGGCCAAGCATCAGATCAAAAAGACTGAGAAAAGGAGGAAGAGGGTCTTTTTCTACCCAAGAAACATGGGAACAATAAACTCCAACCTGAGTGCAGAAGAGGAAAGGCCATCTTGCTAGACAGAGAAGGCAACTCCCTCCAGCCTCAGCCTCCACCCCTCTCCCTCCCTAGCCACAGCCACAAAGCCCTCAGTGGAGCTGGCCATTCCCCCCAGCAGCAGGAGCCCTGGAAGCATCCTGCCCAGGGTCAGAGGAAACTCAGGAAGAGGCCAGGTCAAGGTGGCTAAGTGTCACCAGGCCAGGCCTACTGGTGCAAGGGCCTGGATTCCCGGCAGGGCCTCTAGGATGCCTCAGCTGTTCCTCCCTCACCTGCTGTCCTCCAGGGCCGGCTCCAGCATGCTCCCCCCTTTGAGGTGTTTGAGGGCCACCTCAGCTGCCTTGTGCTTGGCTGCCTTCTTGCTGGGGCCCTGACCTGAGAGAGGGGGTGTGGGCAATACTGGAGGTCACTGGAAGGACGGAAGAGAAACCAGCATCCCACAGCCTCTCTCCTCACAGCTACAGGGAGTCAACCAAGCCCCTTCTCACTGGCCTCCCCCTGTCCAAGACTGGAAGTGTTATACTAATTGCTGGAGGAAGGGCCCTTATCTTTCCACGAGCTCCCCAAATCAAGCCATGCCAGACAGAACTGCTCCTGAGCTCAGACACCTTGGGGTGAAGATTCTTTCTCTGCCTTACTTTCCTCTGGGAAGCTTTCTCTCTCAATAGACATGGCTGGAAAAATAGAAAGATGGTAGGCTCTACAAGCTCTAGAGTCAAGCCCGGCTCTACCACTTACTAAGTCTGTGATTTTGCACCAGTCACTGAATCTCTCTGAGCCTCAGTCTCCTCATATTCAACATGAGGATACTACTACTTACATCACTGGATTACACTGAGGTTGATGGTTGAATAGGAATTTGGTTAAACACCTGCAAAAAGCCCAGGACGGCCAACACTCACTCCCCCAAATACTTGGCTAAGATTTTGGTGTATCTCCTCTTTTTCCTCCAGGATGTTGCTGACCTGCCAGATTACTGTGGCAATCCTGCTTGCTCCTCTAACTCTTCCAAGTCCTACCCACCTCCTCTTAGACCTGTTCTCCCAATCCAGTCGGTGGCCTTTCCCCTTGAAATATCTCCCTCCCTCACTGCTCTTGGAGAAGAGGACTGTGAATAGACTCCAAGAAATAAAGCCAATGGGGCCCTGTGAATGCACACCCCAGCCAGGCTGGCCCAAGCCTTCCTCACCAGTGCAGCTGGTGTCGCCAACGGTGACCCGAAAGGTGAAATTAGGCTGGTGGGCTTGGCCCTCGGCTTTGAGAAGGTCGTACACGGGCGTCTTCCCTATTCTGGTCCCATACTCCTGAAGAAGGCTGATCGGGGTCTTGCCCGGGTTGGCTGCCAGCATTTGCTCTATACTGGGGGTAGGGGCACAGACCCTCATCACACCTCCCCTCTCTGCACCCACCTGGCCAAGCACTGCTATATCAGACCGAGGCACACTATGGGGGTCACAGGGTCCAGGAGACCCTAGGCAGTACAGCAGCCATAGGCTGGGTTCAATGTGGAGTGGAGGTGCAGGCTGGGAAAGCAGGGTCCACGGCCCCAGGGCAAGCGGGGAATGCACTGTTCCTGTCGCAGTGAAGGCGGGGGATCCTGTACCCGGGTGCAGGTTGGAAATGCATGTCCCCTAACACAATGCAGGCCAAGAACCCAGTACCCACCAAATGCACTGAATGTCGGAGCATAAAGCCCAATGCCCCAGTGCAGTCTGGGAGCCGGGCCAGCCCCAAACTATTTCGAGCTGGAGGCAGTGGCCACCGCTCGGGTGAATGCCGGGAACCACGGCCCACTACCCCAGTGCTTGCCGGGAGCAACCCGCAGGCCAGATGCATGCTGGGGCTGCTACCGCGCCGCGCTCTTCACCCTGCAGCAGTCGGTACGGGGCCGCTCACCTGGGCAGCCCGCAGCCTGTGGTAGTGCCGGAGCCCTGCTCCTCTTCACTCATTCCCTCCTCCGTCCCCGCGGGCACCACAGTGACTTCAGCCTCCACGCGCCCCAATACAACGCCGACACGCTAGGGCCGGGGCCAAGCCCCGAGTTGCGGCCGGCCGGGCCCGCCGTGGAGCATGCTGGGATATGGAGTCTCCCCCGCCCACCCTACTCCAAGAGGGTCTATCAGGAGGGGAGCGATTCGCCCCACAACCGTCCGCGCGGTTCGCACTGGCGGGCAGCACCATCTTCTGGGAGGAATGGACATCTCCACCGTAGTTACCGGGCCGGGGGTGGTTGTGTTTGTTCGTCTGTCTGTTTTAAATATCGTCCCGCCTCTTCTGCGTCGTCTCTCTCATGGACATGCGTACTAGCCGAGTGGAAGCTGCTGGGGGGCGGGGCAGTAAGGGCTAAGTCGAGCAATGGGGTGGAGGTGGAGGGCTTCACACTTAGAAAACTACAAAACCCAGGAGCTCGCGCGTTATCTTTGTCGCAGCTGGAGGGGCAGGGTCAAGCAACCGCGAGAAGCTTTCCGGCGTAATTGGTGGTTCACTATTGCGCTTGCTTGCTTTAGGTGGGTTGCGATTGGTTAGTTCACCTAGAGGGGCAGGGACAAGGAAAGATTCAGCCCCTTTGATCCCGCCTCTGTCTTCAGAGAAGGTGGTGATTGGCCTAAGTGATGACATTGCTGTCGGATTCTGACTCTCCGCAGTCTACGAGGGTGGGCCTTACATGGACGCGGGAGAGGACTGTTCTCTGCCCCTCGGATCACTGGGACGGTTGTACGTCAAAGTCCATCTCTTGACAGTCCACCCAGCAGTCAACCTAAGGTCCTAGCGTTCGGGCCTTCGTCTCACAGAACCTACTTCCTTTTCCTAGTTTGTCTCTTCACCTCTCTTCCCATTTAATTCTGTCCTGCAGTCTGTCGGCTTTCCCCTTCTTTTCTAAAGCCTTTGTAAAATGGCCCTAGGGAATCTTTAGCTGCCAGGAGACCCCTCTGGATCCTGAGAATCAGAACAGATTTGGAAGGACTAAGGCATGTGGTGGTCTCATTTCCTCTGCCATGAGTCTTGGATCTTTCCGTTGAAGAGTGCAAGAGATGTTTGCCTCTTAAATCCAATCGACTAATCTGGGTTTTAGAGCTCCATTCCCTCCTCCCCCAGAGTCTCACAACTACTGGGCTGAAAGGTGAGGGAAAATCTTACGACCTTGGAGAGAAAAAGAGCACGAAAAGTGTCTGATTCCAATGAGTGTTCTAATGAGTGGGTCCGAGAAGAGATGGCTCGCTCTGAAACTGGGATGGAGGTCCAGAGGAATTTTGGAATAATGAGGGGGTCATCCAGGAACACGGACAGGGGACGGGGCCTTGAGCCGAGTGGATTCCCATTGGGTGAAACTGGAGTGGTGACAATTAGGGGAAGGAAAGCTGCCAAAATTGTTATGACGGGGGAGCAACGCTAGAGCGGAGGTGGGGGAAGGGTTTGGCGGTTTCCCATCTGAGGGGCTACTGCCTTAGGGTATAGGAGTGAGTTTGTAAAACCGGTCTTAGGGGGCTTCTACGGAATCGCAAAAGGCCCATGGTGGGACCGCCAGCAGGGAGGTGAGGAAGCCAGACGGGCCAGGGACGAGCCTGGAGTGCGCCGGATGGCAGCAGCGGGCTCCTTTAAGAGGCCGGCGGCTCTAGCGCAGCATCCCCCGCTCAGGGCGTGTCCGTCCCGGGGGGCCAGGGGCGGGGGCCTAGGTAGGAGCGGGAGTTCAAGCGGAGTAGGGACGGGGCTAGGGGTCGGGGGGTGGGGGGAGAAATCTGGGGTGGACACCCGGACACCGCACGAGTATCGCCTGTGACGGCACCCCGGGTCCGGTCGAGGGCAGCGGGGGGAGGAGAGGAGGAGGAGGAGGCGGGAGCAGCATCCGGAGCTGAGCTGCAGCAGCGCCGCCTTTTGTGCTGCGGCCGCGGAGCCCCCGAGGTGAGAGAGCCGGGCCCAGTTGTGGGGGGTGGGGGGCAGGGGTGGGTCCGGGTCCTGGGATCTGGGTGCCGAGGGAGGGTCGGGATGCAGATGTGGCGGGGTGGGGGAGGGTGCAGCGGGGATGCCGAGGCTGTGGGATGCAGGAACTGTGGATCTGGACCCGACGCCTGTGGGGATGGAAAGGAGAGGAACGGAGAGGAGGGACGCCGCGGCCCAGGTTGGAAATGAAGAGCTTCAAGAGCTGAAAAGGACTGTATGGGGTGGGGGTGGGGTGGGGAATGACTGGGGAACAGACTTAAGCACAGAGGGCCAGAGACCATCCTCCTCTCCTCCCACTCATCCTCAGGAAGGGAACGAGGGAAGAAGGATGAGTTTTGGCCCCTGAGAGGGAGGGAAAGGAAGGACGAACAAGGCCTGGTTTGCCCACCGACCCCCTCGGATTGTCCCTCCGCACACACTTAGCAGGCTGTGTCCTGAGGATTATAGGCAGAAAGCACCTGTTCCTGAATGCCCAGGCAAGGGTTCCCCTCCCCTTCCTGCTGTGAAGCCCCTAATCTCCTCCAGCTGTGGCATTCACCTTTTCCATCCAGCTGTTGAAATCTCCCCTCCCCCATTCATATGTAGCTTTCTTCCTCTAGCTCCATCTCCTCTGACTCCCCCAACCCATTTCCCCAGCCAAGGCCTTTCATGAACCTCCTCCCTTTTCCCCACACACTCTTTTTCCCCTCAAACTCTTTGGCTTAAAAATACACAAAAATCCTTTCTACACAGTTCAGACTCCTGATAACCATGGCCTTAGCTGAGGGTAAGGAAGAGAAGGGGCCAGAGGCTTTATAGTGGAAAGAAATAGTGGAGTGTCCTTTAGAATTTAGGGAGGAGTCCTGCCTTTTAGCTCCATTACCTACTCCCTCTTAGGAGAGTTGGGTGAGTGGTCCTCAACCAGGAGGGAGTGCCCGTGAGGTTTCTCCCCTACCCAGAGTTCTCAAGCCAGTCAGTGCCTCCTGCTAAATAACTTGTGTTTCCCTTCCAACTTGCAGGACGAACCCCATGGCTCTGGGAACTCTGATTTTCAGTCAGAGGGTCATTCATACCAAGGGAAGGCAAGCAGAAAGGATTCAGAAAGGAAAGGACTCAATGTGCTCTGGGCCTTCCTATGCAGATACTAAAATTCCTCTGAGCTTTTAGGGCCAACTCTCTTCTATCTCACTCTTAAAAGTGGCAAAAAGCAGCTTCCCTCTTAAGCCTGCCACTCACCCACCCACTCACTCACGTGGGAGACTGAAATGATGCTGGGAAGACCTCCAGCACACATGAGAACGCACAACTAAATATCCATCCCCTAATTAAACTCACCTATGCGCAGAGGAAGCAAGAAGTTTAAGGAAGTGGCTCAGGACTTCTCTGTGTCCTTACAGCTGAGGATGGCAGAACCCCTCTAAAAACCAACTGCTGTATTCCCAGTCCTTCCCCTGGAAGTGATGGAGGTAATGAGGTGGTCTGGCTCTGCCAGGAAGAAAACCCTAAATTCTAGTACCCTCCACCCAGGACTCACCTAATGGCAAAATGGCTCCCTGTGTGCAGTCCTGTGTCTCCCCTGCTGGGGTGGGGGGGGGGAGAAAGAAAGGACTAGGGATCACCTCCTTCAGAAGTCCCCGCTGGGGGAAAAGGAGCAAAGCATAAAGATGATGCCAGCTGAGGAAAAGGGCTTCATGAGGGGTTGGCCACAAAGACTGGTCTGTCTGCTTCATTTGCCCCCAGAAGGACTAGGCTCTTGTGTGTTGGGGGTAGGGGTGAGGAGGCAGGGACACTATTGCAGGAGAGACCAAAGATCATTCAGGATAAAGAGCCCTTGCTTTTTGCTTTCTTCTTTCCTTGCTCTCCTTTTTCTCCCCTCCTGTTTGTCCACCTCCCTTTCCACTTGTACCCTCCCTACTGCTTCTTGCTTTGAGGAGGAGAAAAAGGGAAAGAAGGGATGGGAACCCCATGTACAAAACTCGTACTAGCACTTCCACATGGCCAATGCTTATAGGAGGCTTGCTGGGTGCCAGGTATTGGGCCAGGAACTTTATTTGGATTATCTCAATTAATGCTTCTAACAGGCTAAGCGGTAGGTAGTGTTATCATCATCTCTATTTTAGGGGTGGGGAAGCTAAAACTTAAGTAACCTGTTCAACGTGAAGAAGTCATTCTGTGGCTAGAGCTTCGGGTCTGTCCGATCCAGAGCCTGCTCTCACCCACGCTGTGTGCCGCATCACCACCGTGTGACGTAAGCACCTCTCTCCCACTTAGAGAGGAAGGGACCGAGGTCTGTTAAGTCTCCTGCTCCAGGTTGCCCCAATGGTCAGGAGCAGAGATAGGATGTCAACCAAACCTCTCTTGATTCTCAGGGCATCCTCCCTCCCTCTATATAGCACACTGTCCCAAGCTAGGTGACAGGAATGGATGGACACTGTCATTTTTGTTTCCCTTTTTCAATTTAAAATAGATTTTTAAATTTCTTATTTTAAAACAATTCAAAGTCATTACTGAAATATTAGAAGATGTAGATATGCCACAAGAAGAAAAATCACCCACAATTCCACCTACCTAGAAAATGCTATACTTTGGTATCTATCCTTCCAGTTCTTTTAAAGTGTGCGTTCAGCTCAGGAACTATTTATTATAATATGCTGAACTTCTTCCAGGCTCTGCTGGACAGGAGAGACCCTCTGTGAGCTCTGTGTGGCCCATCGTTATCTTCCTCCTACCCTCTTCTTCCCCTCAGACTTTAAAGGGTAGGGCTGAAGGGAGATCCTGGACCACGTTGGACAGAGGATGAAAATGAGGTGCAGAGAGAATTAGGCCTTTCCCTTCAGACCAGAGGAGGTGAGGTGGCAGGATTTGCAGAGGAAGGACAAAGGACTTGGTAAAAGAACGATGGGCCTCTGGCACACCACTGCCATTGTGACCTGGTTCACCTGGAACCTGAAATTGAGATTTGTCTTGGGGAAGTAGAAGGTCGGAGACCAAGTCTGCCTTTTCTGGTCGGACAGAAAAACCTGGTGTCCCGCCAACCAGGAAGACTAAGCCAGGAACCAGGGGCCGTGCTCAGAGCATCTCCTGCATCATCTTACTTAACCCTCACCACTCACGAGGTAGCATTGGGAGCCTTGGAGAGGTTCCATTCCTTAAACTAATTTGTGGCAAAACTAAGGTTCTAGTTCTGATCTCTCCCAATCCAAAGTTGGCTCTTTTTTTCCTAAATAATTCTCCCCCCATTCCTCCAGCCCCCTCCCTGCCCAACCTGCTGGAAGAAGATGTGGTGGCCACTAGGGGTCTCAAGGCTTG
Source organism: Desmodus rotundus (assembly GCF_022682495.2). Classification (NCBI taxonomy): domain Eukaryota; kingdom Metazoa; phylum Chordata; class Mammalia; order Chiroptera; family Phyllostomidae; genus Desmodus; species Desmodus rotundus. The sequence goes on from NC_071389.1 coordinate 151,202,141, forward strand.
GCCTGTATGAGGCTGGGGGCCTGGATTTAGGGGTGATCTCCAGTTTTCCCCAGGTTTTCAGGAAAAGGCATTTTCCCCTTGAGAACACTGAGAAAAGCTGTAGTTTTCATCTAAGAAGAACCCTGGGGCCAGGACCATGGATTCTAAGATGCAAAGCAAAGTCAAGCAGCCACGTGACCAGAAGGCATGGCCAAAAGAAGTCAGTCCTACATGCTCTAAGAATCTCCAAGCCTGCAGGGGTGGAACTAACATTCCAAAGTCTGCCTCCTTTCCCCATGAATGTCTCCCTTCCTTCCCACCCCCACTTGAGAGAGTAGGGGAATCTTCCTCCTTTTCCTGGGTGCCAAGCGAAGTCCACAACAAGCGGCTAGTGCTCAGTCTGAAAGCCCAAGATTTAGACAGATGGCTTGGCCTCTCAGCTGAGCCCCCAAGACAGCCAGACAAGCAGCTTTGCATGGAAAGTCAGCTGTTAGAACAGGAGAAATCAAGAAACAATTCAAAGGGTTCCCTTGCCACAGGCCTCCAGCATCTCAGGCTGGAGAACCTGGGAGGAGAAATTAAAGGGGGAGGAGGATATCCCCTGCCCCCTCCTCTCTTCTCAGCCTCCTGAAGGGGCACTCTGGGAACCAGCACCAAAGCAGAGAATTGAGTAACTGAAACAGAATTAGGGCCTCCCAGGGTGTCCAAAGAGCTTCTTATCCTGGAAGATAATAGTGTAGGGACCAGACTGTCCCTTCACACAATCTGAAGCAGAGTTCTGCAGAGTAAGCACTTAATAAATATGGTGGACATAATGACTGACTAATATATCCACCCCCTCCTATCATATCCCTGCCCTCCCCCCATGCTCTGCATAATTGATGGTTGGGGAGACAGCTCCCCTCCCCCAGGGTGACCAAATGTCTGGCCAGGGGCTCCTAGCCCTGATACCCCCAAAGCCCTGGCGCCAAGGCCCAGCTGGGGGGCAGTGGGGCACAGCTGGCAGTTCAGAGGAAAGGAAGCAGGGGGAGGGGGTTGGGAGAGAGAAATCTCTACTTACTACAGCTCCCTGGGGCCTCAGTTCCCCCCCTCCCCTTCAGGTCAGTCTGGAAGAGAATTGTCATTAGACTGAGAGCAGGATGAGGGTGGCTTGAGCCTGGATAGACTCCCTCCTTTTTTTGGACCCATCTTTTTCCTCATCTGCTCCTGAAAAACAAGCAGGTGAAATGGCTTCTCTCCCTCTCTCCCCAGCTGCTGGCCCTGGATACAGAGGGCCCCTCTGGGGAAGCCTGGTGAACTGGAGAGAGACTAGGCTGCATGTCACCCTCTCTCTGCCTGAATCTCTCAGTTGCCAAACACTAAACTAAGGCTGAAAAATTACTTTTAAAAACCAGGTGTTGTGCCTACCCAAGGATCAGCTTTTCACAGAAAAAGAATTGGGGAGGGCACAGATTATCGTATTCTTCGGTCTCGTTTCATCTCCTTTTCTGTGTGCTCGCTCTGCTTTTCAAAATCAGGTTTTCAGTCCATCCTCAGTTTTGACTCTCCCTGGCTTCAGGATGTTTTGGTTTCTGAACCTCTCAACTTGCCCCTCGCTCTCCGGCTGTTTCTGTCTTCCTCTCTGTTTATTCTCCCTTTTTCCCAATTTCCTGATTTTGCTGTGACACTGCACCCCCAACGCCAGCATCAATCCCCCTCTCTCCACTTGCGCCTGGCCAAAGATCTGCATGGGGGGTCGAGGGCGGTATGGGCGGGAGGAGAGCACAGATACAGCAGGCTACCACATCAGCCAACCCAACAACCAGCACGTGGGCCAGCCCAGGTCAGGGGCGGGGCCCAAGCGCAGCCCCACCCCCCTAGCGTCGCTGTCACGTGTCCCTGGGCTAATCTTGTCTTGGTGACTTCACGCGCCGCCTCGGGCCCAATCGTCATGGTTACGCCGCAGCGCCCAGCGCTTCCCCCAACCTGCTGTGTCCCCTCCTTTTCCCATCTGGACCCCCTCCTCCCTCGGTCAGGTCCCCGCCCCGTGCCACGTGATAGCTGGGAAGGAGGTCGGGAAAGCGGAGGGGGCCGCTGGGCCCGTAACCCCTTCCTCTCTGCCTCGAATGTTCCCCGCTTGGGCTTCTAGCCGGCCTGTGAGCTGCACTGGCTCCTCCTTGAGCGTAGATTCCCACCATCTCACCTTGCTGCCTGCCCGGGGATCCTGGCCTGTGTTCGCAGCGGTCCGGAAGGGAAGCCCCCTTCGAAGGGCGCTGGCGACAGCACCCGGGCCTTCCAGAGGAAATTCTGCAGAGTATTGGCATGTTGCTTGGCCTGTGTTTTGTCTTTTGCATTATACTCAACATCTAACCTCTTCAAGCCGCTGATACCTTGTGGGATATGTCAGGGATTCGGAGGCTGTACCTGACTGTGACTTCAGCTTTCTGAGCCTCAAATTAATCAAGAACATAAAAGGACCAATGATATCTCCTTCTCTGGGTGGTTCAGAGGAATGAAGGAGCTAATGCATACTTAGTATAGGTCCGGTCCTTCAGACGGTCCTCTAGGGTGAGTAGAGCAGTGTCCCCCATCTTACTGAGCACACGCCAGGTACTGTTTGAAGGCCTGGGATCCCATGAGAAATCAGCTCTCAGAGGGGCCAGCCAGATGCCCTACCACACTGCACGTCCAGGGCAATGGGAGCCATGATAGAAGCACAGAGGGTTGTGCCGGAGCAGTGGGAACGGGGAGGGAGACCCTGGATGAAGTGAGGTTGGAAGGCAAGCGATCAGGCTGAGTACACCTAGGGACGGAACTTGAGCCTCTTCCTACCTAAGGCTTCCTGGGCAGGTTATTTAATAATACCTCTGTTAGATGGGCAAAGCACACACTACCTTAGAGTTTTCAGGATTAAATGATTCATGTGCCTTATAACATACATAGTAACCCTTCCATGAGAGTTAGCCATTCTCATTAGGTGTTCTGGCACAAAAGCCTGATTTAGCTTAGTGTCGGACTCAGTTCTGTGTGGCCTGGGTGCCAACAGCAGTGGGAGATAAGGCTGGGATGGGGCCAGACAATGGAGGTGAGGCAGCTAGACCAAAGGCAGTGGGGGGATATTAAAAGGCTTGAAGCAGAAGAGGGGGTGCTGGCCAACTTGTAGTTTAGAAAGATTTTTCTAAGGGCTGGTGGAGAATGGGGTGGGGGGACTTGAGTTTGGAAACCATTTCAGAGGCAGTTGCCCTGGGTCAGGTGACACAGCTAGTGAGGCCTGAATTAAGGCAGTAACATGGCACTAGGGAAGAGAGAATAGCCCTGGCTGGTGTGGCTCAGTGGATTGAGTGCTGGCCTGTGAACCAAAGGGTAGCCAGTTCGATTCCCAGTCTAGGGCACCTGCCTGGGTTGTGGGCCAGGCCCCCAGTAGGGGGCGCACAAGGGGCAACCACACATGGATGTTTCTCTCCCTCTCTAAAGTAAAAAAGAAAGAGAGAGAATAGAATGACATTGGCTCGCAGATGTGCCAGGCATAATAGAGTCACCTGAGGTGGTGGTTATATACACAGATGCCAGGCCCACCACACACCCACTGAAAAAAGTCTTTGAAAAAGTCTTTGAGATGCCTGGAATTTGTTAGAGGTGAGACCATCAGAATTGCCAGACGTCCATGTCAATTTTTGTTGTCATCCAGTGAGGCCTTTCTATATGTAGATTCCTGACAGCCGCCTCTTGGTGTGATTCTGGGGTTCTGATGCAGGGAGTTAAGGAATAATGAGGAACAATTAGAGGACCTCTAATTGCTGTCCTCGGGAATCCTCACATCTCAGGATTAGGGAACTGCCTAGATGTGGAAGGAGATGGGAGACTAGAATGACCCCCTGTGTTAAACTCTGGACAAGTCTGGTATAGGGGTGAAGAATTGGCTATGCCTGGATGATAGCTAGTTTACCCTTAGTACAGCTGGAGAAACTGAGGCTCAAATACAACTTGCCTGAGGTCACACTGTCAGTAAGTGGCAGAAGCAAGGTGAAGATTCAGACTTTTAATGGTCACTTTTAAAGTACCGTCCAGCAATGAACTGGGACCAATGTTCGTTGTTTCGAAAGCTGGGTCTTGGTTTGGGGAGCTAGGGATGGGGCAATGGAGAAAGGGGAGGCAGGGTCTTCTCTAACCGACCCCAGGGGGAGAAGCCGTGCTGATGGCGGTGGGGCTGAGCGTGAAGAAACAGTAGGCCACGGCTTGCTGACACAACTTCCACATCCCCATTGGATGGTTTTGCCTTGTTCCCCAGTTGTGCTGGGGGAATAGTGGAGCTGGTTGGTTACAGCCTTCACTTACCTCAGAGGCCCGGGTGTGTACCTCTGCACACCCTCACGGGAGACCAGATGTGAGCCCTGAGTGTGCCTCACGATGACTGTCACCTGAGTTTAGTGTTCTTGCTACCACCTCAGCTGTATCACGTATAAGTACATGAGTGAGGCCCAGGTGCATCGCCTGTATGCAGAAGGCCCAAGAATGTCATATGAAAGTGTTTGGCACTGAGTGTTACAGTGTCACCTGTGTGTGCTTAAGTGCAAAGGGGCCCTAGGTTTGTTACTTTTATGTGCCAGAGGTTGAGACTCAAAGTAAAAGGTGTACACCTGAGACCCTTATATGACGTGTGGGTGCATGTGAGCCTCAGAAGCAATATGAGAAAGAAAAAGAAATATGTGTTCCTAAGGCAAATTATGGTAGTCGTCCAGGGAAAGGGGACTAGTCTGTTACCATAATACTTGACTTTGAAATATGTTTTACCAATATGTACCTGATCAGGGTTGTTACTTGTGTCTACCTGAGAATGATACTCAGGTATGTTACCTGTATACCTGACTATCATTCTCAGACCTGTGTTACTAACAGATGCTCGAGTGGAAATCTGTGTATCAGCTTTCCTAAGATGGGTCCCTGGTGGAACTGGGAGGGGATGGGTACCTGAGGGTGAGGCTTGAGTGTTATGTCCAGTAGGGAGCCCAGTACCCCAGCCTGTGCCTCTGCCTCTAGGGTGAGCATTCTGAGCTGGCGAACCTGTGGCTTTGACCATTTCTGCCTCCTTTGTTCCTACAGGGCCCACGGCTCACCACCACCCTGGGGCCCAGAGGTCATGGCCTGCCTCCATGAGACCCGCACACCCTCCCCTTCCTTTGGGGGTTTTGTGTCCACCCTAAGCGAGGCGTCTTTGCGCAAGTTGGACCCAGACACTTCTGACTGCACCCCTGAGAAAGACCTGACGCCCACCCAGTGTGTACTTCGAGACGTAGTGCCACTGGGTGGGCAGGGCGGGGGTGGGCCCAGCCCCTCTCCAGGTGGAGAGCCACCCCATGAGCCTTTTGCCAACAGTGTCCTGCAGCTACATGAGCAGGATGCAGGGGGCCTAGGGGGAGCAGCTGGGTCCCCTGAGAGTCGGGCCCCCAGAGTTCGAGCAGATGAGGTACGGCTGCAGTGCCAGAGCGGCAGTGGCTTCCTAGAAGGCCTCTTTGGCTGTCTTCGCCCTGTCTGGACCATGATTGGCAAAGCCTACTCCACAGAGCACAAGCAGCAGCAGGAAGGTAGGCTGTGTCGGCTGTGTCCTCTGGAGACTCTGTTTCCCTGCGCGGAGTATCTGTTGGACAACCCCACCTAAGTCAGCTGATGACCCTCTCTCCCCAGAACCTGGCCCAATCTCCTTATCCATTCATCAGCTACTAACTTCTCACCTTCTTTTAAGGCCACCCATTCATTCATTCATTGCCTTCCCTCTCCCTTGTGACCAAGTCTTCTTGACCTTTTTTGGCTACTGTTCTGTCCTTGAGTCATTTCAGCCAACCCAGTCCTCTCCCCAGTGCCTGACCATCATAAGGCCCTGGGTGTGACTCTTTCTGAGCTTTGTGGCACTGTGCCTCCTGTCCACAGACCTTTGGGAGGTTCCCTTCGAGGAAATCCTGGACCTGCAGTGGGTGGGCTCAGGGGCCCAGGGTGCTGTCTTCCTGGGGCGCTTCCATGGGGAGGAGGTGGCCGTGAAGAAGGTACGGGACCTGAAGGAGACTGACATCAAGCACCTGCGAAAGCTGAAACACCCCAACATCATCACTTTCAAGTAAGGCTCACAGCAGGGGTTGGGGATACTATGCTGAAGGCAGAGACCTACTTGGGCAGCAGGGATCTAACCCACCCTTTTAAGGTTGTTTTAACAAACTTGGGCAGCAGGGATCTAACCCACCCTTTTAAGGTTGTTTTAACAAACTTATATTTTTATTTAGTTCTGGTGTTTGTTTTTCATTTTAATTTTTTAAAGATTTTTATTTATTCTTAGAGAAGGGATTAGAGAGGGGAAGGGAAAGAGAATGAGGGAGAGACACATCAATGTGTGGTTGCCTCTCGTGTGCCCCCTGCAGGGATCTGGCCCGCAACCCAGGCATGTGCCCTGACTGGGAATCAAACTGGCTGGCGACCCTTTGATTCGCAGGCTAGCACTCAATCCACTGAGCCACACCAGCCAGGGCTATTATTTATTGCTTTTAGAGAGAGGAAAGGAAAGAGAAATACTGATTTGTTGTTCCACCTATTTATGCATTCATTGGTTGACTCTTGTATGTGCCCTGATCAGGGATTGAACCCGTAACCCTGGTGTTATCAGGACGATGCTCTAACCAACTGAGCTACTCAGCCAGAGCTACCCCTCCCTTTTTAAAGGATATACCCAATTGGCATGGGTGGGAATGGGGTTCCAGATATGAGTACGGGCTGGCTTTATACCACTGTTTGGCCCCCAGGGGTGTGTGCACCCAGGCTCCTTGCTACTGCATCCTCATGGAGTTCTGCGCCCAGGGCCAGCTGTATGAGGTACTGCGGGCTGGCCGCCCTGTGACCCCATCTTTGCTGGTCGACTGGTCCATGGGCATCGCCGGTGGCATGAACTACCTGCACCTGCACAAGATTATCCATAGAGACCTCAAGTCCCCCAAGTGAGTGAGCAAGCAGGGAGACACTGATGTGCATGGTCTCCTGCAGGTGACCCCCTACCCCAAGTCAGTGTGGCCATCTCCCTGCTTCCAGACCCTGTTTTAAGTCCACGTGGCCATCTCAGAAAGCTCTCCCAATGACAGTTCTATCTCGGGAGGGCTGTGGTGAGCCCCCTGCCTCTGTCCCAAATGACTTGATGGAAAGGTAGAGTTGCTGCAGCTAAAGGAGGTGTGTAGAGGGGCCTTGACCCCAGCTGACTATACTCTTTACCAGCATGCTAATCACATACGATGATGTGGTGAAGATCTCCGATTTTGGCACTTCCAAGGAGCTGAGTGACAAGAGCACCAAGATGTCCTTTGCAGGGACGGTAGCCTGGATGGCACCTGAAGTGATTCGTAATGAGCCTGTGTCTGAGAAGGTCGACATCTGGTGAGGGCCGGGCTGAGGACTGAGAATAGCAGTGGCCAGCAGAGTGGGCAGGAGGGAGGGGGGCTTCCAGGGTCTGAGTGCAAGTGAGATGCATCTACAGGGAGCATCTCCCAAGTGATGTCCCCTCTTATTCCCAGGTCCTTTGGTGTGGTGCTATGGGAACTACTAACTGGTGAGATCCCCTACAAAGATGTGGATTCTTCAGCCATCATCTGGGGTGTAGGAAGCAACAGTCTCCATCTGCCCGTGCCCTCCAGCTGTCCAGACGGCTTCAAAATCCTACTTCGCCAATGCTGGTAAGAGTGGTGTGGCAAAGCTGGGAAGCAAAGGGGCACTGCTGATGGTTAGCCATCACCTAGAATCCAGGCATCCAGGCCCAGAATCCTGAACAGGGAAAGAGGCACCAAGCTCCCAGATAGGACTCCTGAGGGCCCCAGGATTCAGTGTGTGAATATAGGGGACTACAATGTAGAAATGAGAGGAAGTGAATTGACCAGTACTTGGCAAGGCTGTATTAGATTCAAAGACACACAGGCGTTCTGTGACCTTGGGCAAGGACCATATGAGCCTTAGACTGCAGGAGGGAAGGCCCTGGACCGTTGTTTGGAACCGCAATGGAAGGTTGAACATTTCTAATCTTTGGTTAAACATTTCACAAAATGTGTTTCTTTTAATGGCGCCACTCAGAAAAAGGTTTTTGTTTTGGCCAACAAGTTGAAAAATAGGATTGAATAGGTTTGCTTACTGCAGGACTTTGATATGCTAACAGAGTGTAATGTTTCCTAGAAAGTTGACCAGGGAATTCTTTTGTCACAGAGTACATTGTAGGATTGGATTCTCCAGAACACTGAGAAAGGATGCCCTAGTTCCTTTCTGGTCTTCCCTTAAATTCCTTTTCTTCAACTCTATTTCCTCCAGGAACAGCAAACCACGAAATCGTCCATCATTCCGACAGATTCTGCTACATCTGGACATCGCCTCAGCGGATGTCCTTTCCACACCCCAGGAGACTTATTTTAAGTCCCAGGTGTGATGTGGGTAGAAAAATGAACATCTCAGCTCCCTCTGAGGAGATGCTCTTTGAAGGAAGAAGGGTTGGTTGGGGTGGAATATATGAGCTTTGGGAGGGCTGAGACCAGTGTTGGCCAGCTAGTTCCAACAGTTTGCAACAGTGCAGGCACCTGCAGGGGCCTTCTATGTGTATGCCCAGCGAAGGCATGTTTCTCACCCCTCATTGTCTCTCCACCCCCAGGCAGAGTGGCGTGAAGAGGTAAAGCTGCACTTTGAAAAAATTAAGTCAGAAGGGACCTGTCTGCACCGCCTAGAAGAGGAGCTAGTGATGAGGAGGAGGGAGGAGCTCAGGTGTGTGCCTGTGTTTGGAAAGGTGGTTAGACCGACAGCAGGGACTGTTGGCCAGTTCCCAGAGACTGGGACAAATTATTGTACCAGGTGAAGCCAGCTCACCTCAAGGACTTCTCTGACCATTTTAGACACGCCTTGGACATCAGGGAGCACTACGAAAGGAAGCTGGAAAGAGCCAATAACCTATACATGGAACTTAATGCCCTTATGTTACAGCTGGAGCTCAAGGAGCGGGAGCTCCTCAGGTAAACCACATGGCCCTTCTGCAGACCCCAATCCCATCTTCACGGAGCTGTGTCTAACCCAGATCCTCTTGAGCCTGGGTCCCCCTTCCCGGTTCCTGCTCACATGCCCATCTGAAGTGGTGTCTGTGTGTAGGAGGGAGCAAGCTCTAGAGCGGAGGTGCCCAGGTCTGCTGAAGTCACACCCTTCCCGAGGCCTCCTACATGGGAACACAATGGAGAAGCTCATCAAGAAGAGGAATGCTCCACAGAAGCTGTCACCCCACAGCAAAAGGTGGGACTGGAGTTAAGTGCTGAGGTTCTAAAATGGCAAGGGGGGTGCTGGGAGAAGCAGGAGTAGGAGTCAAGGATGCCAGGAATACTGTTATTTAGTTGGAAGGAGCCCTGGCCAGGAAGCTCAGTTGGTTAGAGTGTTGACCCAGTATGCCATGGTTGCAGGTTCAATCCCTGGTCAGGGCACATACAAGACTCAACCAGTGAATGCATCAGTGGGACAACATATTGCTCTTTCTCCTTTAAAAGTCATTTAAAAAATTTTGTTTTTAGTTGGGGAGAGAGGTGCTCTTTGTATGGCCCAAAGTTAGGGAGTGCTTTCAGTCAATAAATTTGTTTTGTTAATCTCAAACTTGTCCTTTCCCTCTCCCACCAGGCCAGATATCCTCAAGACTGAGTCTTTGCTACCAAAACTAGATGCAGCCCTGAGTGGGGTGGGTCTTCCTGGGTGTCCTAAGGGTCCCCCCTCACCAGGACGGAATCGCCGTGGCAAGACCCGTCATCGCAAGGCCAGCGCCAAGGGCAGCTGTGGGGACCTGCCAGGGCTTCGTGCAGCTATGCCACCCCATGAACCTGGGGGACCAGGAAGCCCAGGAGTGCTAGGAGGGGGACCCTCAGCTTGGGAGGCCTGCCCTCCAGCCCTCCGTGGGCTCCATCATGATCTCCTGCTACGAAAGATGTCCTCTTCGTCCCCAGATCTGCTGTCAGCAGCACTGGGAGCCCGGGGCCGGGGGGCCACAGGGGGACCTGGGGATCCTGGCTCACCACCTGCAGCCCGGGGCGACACCCCCCCAAGCGAGGGCTCAGCACCTGGCTCCACCAGCCCGGATTCACCTGGGGGAGCCAAAGGGGAGCCACCTCCACCAGTAGGGCCTAGTGAAGGTGTGGGGCTGCTGGGAACTGGAAGGGAAGGGACCTCGGGACGGGGAGGAAGCCGGGCTGGGTCCCAGCACTTGACCCCAGCTGCACTGCTGTACAGGGCTGCTGTCACTCGAAGTCAGGTAAAGTATGGGGCAGTTTGTGATCTCCTCCTTTACTTGTTCTCCCCCTGGGGTCCAATTCCATTAACTCTTGATCTTAAGCCATTCCCTACATAACCCTTTATAATTATGTTCCCCTTCCCTGGGCCCAATACCTCTCCCCATTTTTGACCAGTCCACTCATCTCTCCTGCAGAAACGTGGCATATCATCAGAGGAAGAGGAAGGAGAGGTGGACAGTGAGGTAGAGCTGACATCAAACCAGAGGTGAATGAAGGAATAAAATAAATAATGGCATTCATTTGCTTTCTGGGCTGCAAGGAACGCCATCAAGCTGTAGCTGTCTCTGACATAGGTGGCCTCAGGGCCTGAACATGCGCCAGTCACTATCTACCTTCAGCTCGGAGAATCCATCAGATGGGGAGGAAGGTACAGCTAGTGAGCCATCCCCCAGCGGAACACCTGATGTTGGCAGTACCAACACAGATGAGCGGCCAGATGAGCGGTCTGATGACATGTGTTCCCAAGGGTCAGAAATCCCACTGGACCAACCTGCTTCAGAGGTAGTTACTGGCCCTGAACCCAGCTCCTTGCCCATCCAGCACCAGGACCTACTCAGAGGGGACAAGGTGAGTACAAAAAAAAGGCCAGGTGTTGGACAGGAAACACATTCAGTCACTTGAGTGCTACTGGGGAGAATAGGTGCAGAGGCCAAAACATAGGTATTTATTCATTCAGGGCATTCCATATCTAAACCTGTCTCCTCCAATACCAAAGATCAAATTTTCCACCTGTTGGAATAGGTGTCCTGTAGGATGGATAGCTCAGTAGGTTTGCTTACATAGTAGCTCTAAATCATAGCCAGGGAGGAATCCTGAAACTAGGGAGTCTCGAGCCTTGGAGAATGGCCTAAGCAACAAAATCTGGAGGTAATAAAATCAGTGAGCTGCTGGCTATTAAAGACGTCAGTGAAGAATTCTGAAGGAATCTATTTGTAATGCCAAGAGACGCTGAGCCTGACACCTCATTGCATGTCTACTCTTCACAGGGCCCTCCCAATTCCGAGGACTCAGACTGTGACAGCACTGAACTGGACAACTCCAACAATGGTGAAGCCTTGCAGCCCCCAGCCTCCCTCCCTCCATGAAAGCCACTCTTATTCCTGTACATAGAAAAATATTTATATAAATAATATATATGCGCCACATAATCAACAAAGATGGGGCTATCCCAGCCTTTTAAGTCAGGCTCAAGGGAGACTGACCCCTGACCTATCCACCTGATAAACTCTAGGGACACTGGCAGCTGTGGAAATGAAGGACTGCCCTAGAGCTGTGGGTAAGGGCAAACTGGTCCCTCCCTGCTTCACCCCATTATGTTCAGCAAACGGGCAGTAGAGAAACCAGACTTGCCTCCTATGATCCTCTACTCTTTCCCCTAAACCCGGAGGAGGAAAGGGAGCCACTTAACTGCACTTTTTTGTTTTGTTTACTGTTTACATATTTTGCACTTGAGGAGGGAGACTAAGGCTGGGTCCTTTCCTCTTGAGTTTTCTCAGGTGCAATTTAACTAATTTCTTTGTCCCTCCATTTCTCTGCCCAAGTCCTGGCTTAGGGTCTAGGAGGGAGGCTAGAAGGTTGTGAAAGCATGTGATGGCTCAGGCTGAAGAATTGGGGTGTTTAAGTCCCTGCTTTTATCTTGGTGCCTGATTGGGGTGGAGACTGTCATATTGTAATCCCTGTGAAAAACCTTGAAATATAACCACTCCATGCAGGCCCAGCTGTTGAGGGTTTTCTTGGTGAACAAATGGGGTAGCACATGGTGAAGTAGCAGCCTTGGGCTCCAGACATTACCTGAGGACTGTGGATGCAATACTTCTTTAATGCTTTTCTGTCTCAATGAACATCACTTAAAGCTACAGCCTGCTGAAATTATCTGCATAAATGGGAGCAGGTAACTAAAGGATGAAGATCTTAAAACACCCACTCTTACTACGGAGAAGAGGACTATAAATGAAGAGTTATTAAAAATCAGTACACTGTAGCTTGGGCAAGAGGACATTCCTAGCAACTGGAATGCCAGTCCGACACACGTGCAACTGCTCCCGTGTGCGTATGTGTGTCCTCCCCACACCCTCCTACCCGCCGTGGCATCGCTTGACTACTATTTACAGGTAAATCATAGAGAATGTCATCTCCAATCTTTGGAATCAAAGGCAGAGCCAGCCTGCTCTATTAGGATCACTTCAGCGCAGGCTCAAGGGAAAACCCAATCAAGGGCTACAAAAAAAAAAAGATGGAGTGGTAAACGGAAGAAACAACTGGAATAAAGGCTCATATTAAAAGCCCACATAGGGTCCTTGTCCTTTGAGGGATAAAAGGTGCAAAATAAAACAAGACAACAGGAATAAAACCCACGTGATTCACTGTGGCATCCAGTTTCTATTCACAAAGAAAAAGCTCCAGTCCATCTTTTAATTTTTTTTGAAAAATTCCTGACATTACAGAACTAAACTGAAATGTATTAATATTCCACTCTTACATTTCCATGACAAACAGAAAAAAAATTTCATGAGCAAAAAAAAAAAAAAAACAAAAACAAAAAAACAGGGAGAAGCTTATAAAACTAAATATGGATCTCAGCATTAACAGCTGAACATAGAAAGGAATTAAAACGCTTTAATTAAAAAATCACGAGTGGATGATAAAGTGTGTAGAAACTGAAAATTTACAAACTATTTAAAACCTGGAATCGCTGACTGTTCAGAAACTACACAGATGGATCATGGGTGGTGGTGAACAGCAGAAAGGGATTATGGATGAATCTGCATTGTTCTAGCTGCTCCCCATGCCACCCGTCTCCGAAGAAAGCCTGTAACACAAAACAAGAACTCAAAGTTAGTTTCTTGAGTCCCTAGCTGCACCTCACTCCAAAACTTTCAACCTGGTTGAACTGTGAAGGAGTGTTTATATGAAACAAAATCAGTGTTTCAGTATCAGGAGTAACATTTTAAGATTCCTTGAGTTAACTAGTACTATGTGCCTGTAACCCCTGCAATCCAAGCTTCGTGAGGGCAAATTATCTCAGAACCAAAGTGAACTGAGGACCTTTGCTATCAACTGTGGGCATCCGTCAAACTGGGCTCTTCTGAACCTTTGTGGGAGATGTTAAACACCTTATATGGCCCTGGTCGGGTAGCTCAGTTGTGTACAGCATCATCCCTATGACAAGGCTGTGGGTTCAATTCCCGGTCAGGGCACATATAAGAATCAACCAATAAATTCAACAAAAAATTGATGTTCCTCTCTCTATAAAAAACCTTTTGAGAATACGCCACACAGTAAAGTCTCTTGTCAGTCACAAATACAGAAGCAATGTTTTTTTAATCACCTGAGGACATTTTTTCATTGCTTTTAGAGAAGGGAGAAAGAGAAACACTGATGCAAGAGAGAAGCACCCATCCCTTGCTTCCAGTTATGTGCCTGGACTGGGGATTGAATCGGCAACCTAGACATGTGCCCCGCCCAGGAATTGAACCCTGCAAATTTGGGGTTTGGGGGAGGATGCTGCAATCAACTGAGCCACATATGCTAAGGCACAAGCAGTATTTCTTTACTGCTGAGCTTACTTCCACTCCTAAGATAACGATAGAATAGTTTAGAAAACATTTATGGAAAAATAGCCTCACCAGGCTAATGCCAAGACGGCTCCAAAAACAGGGCACTCTTCCCCTCTGGAGAGCTCACCTGGATGGATCTTTCCCTTCCCTCTTATCCCCCCAGGAGCATTATCTTTGCCTTTCTCTCTCCTAAGCTCCAAGGGCCCTTCTTTCGCTTCTGTAACTTGTTTCCTGAGCTTGCACAGCCCAGCTGGCTCACTTCTACTACCTCTTTAACTTTCTCAATAAACTCACAATTTGGAAGGGAGGGAGGACCTTTATTCTAGAATAGCCTATTACTAGCTAACTATTAAGAGATACTGATGTTTTAAATAAGAGATGTCAGAGAGGGAGGAGCAAGTATAGTAAGTATGAGTCAAGAAGTATACTTAACCTAGTTTTCAGGACTTAAAAATGAAAGCCAAAATAATGTTTTAGGAACTCCCTAACTCATTCTAGAAGCTTCCAAATCCATGGTCTTAAAACAAATTCTCCATCCAAACATACCTAGCTACAAAGTCTTTGTTTCAAATACATCATTTGAAGCCCCAGAATCCACCTTTTGGCTTTGAAGAAAAAGTATGTAGGCCTTTGGCTTCACTGATAATAGGTAGCCAGCAAGACAGTTTACATAACAGAACTAATGTGTTACAACTGAAGTTTCACTTCAAAAATTTCAAAAAGACTTTCAAATGTCTGACATAACCTATCTGTGGTCTCGAGTCAAGGGAGCATGAACACTTCCCCATCTGTATCTCTTCCACAACACTGAAAGACAAAAGCTGGCCAGTAGGGGGAAGGAAAACAAGGGTCAATAAATAGATGAGTCTTTCAACTACAAACTAATATGTCAGAAATGGTATTTCCATATCAGCATAAAGGGGAATATTTTGTTCTTAAAGAGGGTAGATTCTTGCCAACAAAAAAATGGGATAATCTAGGGTAATGTAAACAGGCCCTGAGTAAGAATTTAAGGGGGAACTGAAAGTTCAACAAAGGATCTGCTGGAAACAGTTTAGATCTAAGACCCAAAAAAATTAAGTTCATGCAAGAAGGTGGTAGCACTTCAACACCAAAGAGAGCTTAGAAAGAACTGTCCAGAATTTATGCACACAGCCCTAGCAGGGATTGAAAGAAAGGGGAAAGTAGAGAGGGGACAAGGAGGTAAGAAAACCCAACCACAAATATTATGTTGTGGACTCTTGGTGATGGTAGTCACTTAAACATCTGGATTCCTTCCCAGCCATCCTCCTTTAGGGAGAACTCATTAGGTAAAGAGGCCTTCTAATCAAGAGCTAGACAAAATGATATCAGCAAGATTAAGTGCAAACTACAAAAACATCTCACCTAAGTGAGAACTGGACTACATGATAAAGGAGCAGCTAGCAACTAAACAAGAAAAGTCCTATCTAGACAATCAACTGAAGCTTGTCCCTCTAGTCCTCCATGTAGACTTGGTACATGTAAAAAGTAACTCATGGGCCCAATCTGGGTTCGAGGGGCCACAATACCATGATAATATATAATGCAATACTCACAAGCAATTAGATTTTCTTAACGCTATATAAACCAAAGGGAATTTAGGAAAAAGTTATCAGGAAAAAAACCTCTGTAGTATTTCTAATGTCTTGCTTGGGAAGAGCATCATACTTTCATTATACTGGTAGTATGTATTCAGGTTGAATGGAAGACTACCAGATGCCCTTTACCATTATACCTACAGTATTTCTGACCTTTTATAAAGAAGGAACTGAGGTTTTAGAATAAGAAAAGTAAGTCTTCAGGGATATTAAGTATACTTTGAGTTGTTAGTTCTCACTAGTCATCCATGTGATTTGCAAATGTGTATTTTCCTAGGGCCTCAATTTTTTTGTTAAATCAAATAAATAAGTAATCGATGAGTTATAGTTGATATTAATGGTTCCTTCCAAATCTAAGATAATAATTTTCTACTCGTGGTAAATAGAGTGTTGGTGGGGAGACAGAAGGGTAAACAAGAAATGGGAAGGATAAAGCGACTTAGTCTAGTAAATCAGGGTTAATTTAGGATGACCGGGACATCTTCCTGTCAAATCTTAGGTGATGTCACACACGGGTTGGTTGTTCCAGGTTTACCCAATGTGATAGGAAGAGAAGTAATGCCAGTTCAGGGGAATGCAGACAAGCTGGCAAACTTTTGAGACTTTCCCCAAATTGCTTCCCCATTTTAGGTAAAGAAATAACCTCTTTGTATGTATGACCTATAAAAGATCCTCAGAGTAACCACTCACCAGAGGAAACAAGCCGGAGATGTATACCCCGGTTACTTGCTGCTGTTGGCAAGGTAAGGGATATGAAAAGTCAGAGAAACTATTGTTCAGTGAAGAAGGTTCTTGCCAATTATGGAAGACCCTCAGGACTTAATCCTGTGACAGGCCATCACTCTTTGTGGGGAATGACTAAGGACTAAAAATTAACCAGGGATATAGAGAGGTCCAGTCAGTTTTATAAACTCCCTAGTTAAGAAGCTACAGGTCACAAGTTCCCACCCCTTTACCCTTCACAGCACACAGTCAACTAAGGTTCTTACTGTGGCAACTTTATTACATCTAGAAACACAAATCTGGCCAAGAAGACCAGCTGATAACTTAACCATTAAATAATTTTTTAAAAAATAAAGGTTAACGGAGAAGTTTTTATTCATTAACACAGAGCCTAACACATTGTTATATTGCAAGGCAGAATAAAGCTACAAAAAAGTAACAGAATGAGAAAAAGCAAGAACTGTGGCTCCAAATAAAGTATTCAACAAGTCAGACTCTGAAACAGGCACTGAGCTGAAATGGCCTAAACCTAAACAACGGTACCACTGCCCCCACCCCCACCCCGTTATCCCCCAAATAGTAAAAAGGAAATGTCACAAGCTCACAATTGTTTGGTTCTCACCAATGTTAACAAAGGAAAACAAAATGAACCAAGAATTACTTGAGGGAGTGCCTCAAGATATGCAATCAGTAGGGGGAGAATCTCTGTTTCTCGCCTTTCAGTTTGTTAGTTACACATGGCACAGCAGAGGTGGTGGTGGTGGTAGCTGAAGCCCCGGAACCCTTAGCAGCAGACACAACATTTAGAGCCAGGAGAGGGATGGGTTTCATGCCAAGCAGACTGGAGACACAAGGGGCGGTCGGAAGAGGGTTGGGGAGGCTGGAGGGTGCGTCGGAGGTCCCCGCTGTGGCGAGCGAGGGGGTGGTGGTGGAGGAGGAAGAAGAAGAAGAAGGGGTGGAGGGTTGAGAGAGGTTGATGCTGAGGTGATCAGGGATCGTGACGGAGGCTGCCTGGGAGGAGGGTTTAGCGTTTTCTAAACTGTAACAGAGGAAAAAAGGAACAAAAAAAACCGGGTGGGTGGAAGGGAAGACCACAAAAGGGAAAAAAGTACAGGACAAAAACTGCTTCAGTTATCAGTTAAGTGCCTCTGGTTGTCAATTAGGAAGACCTAATACCAACTTGTGACAAGCTGTTTCTTTTTAGTTTATATCCCACCCTCTAAAAACGTATACTTGCCAAATTTCATTCCACAGTGCTATTTAAAACTGCTACAGTGGAGAAAAAGCTGACAGACTGAGAAAAGAAACACAGCACACACTTCCATGTATGACATACTGATCCAACTCAGGGGTCAGGAAGGACAGGTTTCAACTGAAAATGAAAGCAGTCACTCTCCAAACAAGGAACAAATGTTTCACCTACCAATCACTTGTGAAGCTTTGGGATATGAACCCACAGAATTTTTTTTTAACTTTTTTCTGTAATATACAAGTTTTCTTCCATCTCCACAGCAATCTAGTCAATATACTAGGATGGAGAGGGGAAAGAGACCAAAGTAGATCACTGACTAATCTCAAACTTCAAAGAATGTAACATTTTCAAAGAAAAATCCTGAGGACAGAAGTGTAGATAAGAACTAGAGAAGCTTCATTTCTGGTGAGGAAAAATGCTCTTTTGTTTTATGACTGACCATATTTGTAACACGATCCTTACAGGACTGTTAGAAACTCAAGCACTGTCAAAAATGTTATGTTCAGAAAACAAAAATATTGCTTCTACTCCTAAAATAAGCTCTGAATAACGGCAATAACCTGCAGGAATCTGTCTGGACAACCCACCCTACAATATGAACTCTTCAAGAGTAAGTAGGCTCCTCTTAAGACTCCATTTTCTTTACATAAATCCAGGACAACAGCAACCCATAAAGAAGGGGATAAAAAAGGAACTCAGATTGCCAAAATCAGGGCAGAGATGTTTATGACCCATTACTGAAAGCACAGAAATCTTTCTTGCCTAGTATCAGTAATAAAACCAGTTTGTATTTTGCATTCAAACTGGGCCAAGATGAGAAAGCAAGAAGTAAACACTGGTGTTAAATGAGGCTTCAAGAAGTTTTAACCCAAATCCATAGTCTGGGCAGTTTCATTAAACAGGATGATCATGAAGAGTAACTACATTAGAAAATAAGGGTGGAGAGTTCTGCTTCCTTACAATGTAGCCACTGACTTCATGTGGGGGAGAGGGGTGGAGAGGAGTCAGGCAAGGAGGTTACATTCAAACACCATCTGACAATATTCTAGGCAAGCCTATCCAAGAAGAAAATAATTCCCAGCTTCCAAGAACATGACTCCTGCCACTTAATATCCACCCTCAACTAGTAACAAGAGGACCAAACCTTTATAAACACCTTCTGTGAACAGTTTTTTACCCTGAACATTAAGAATTTGATGTGCTTGGTAGCTGAAGAAGAAAGGAGATTCAAACAGAAAAGTGTTTTCTAAACAGAATAGTAAATACCCGAAGGCATAAAAAGACTCCAGGGAAGAAGTCAGGATCACTACTACGGAACTGATAAATTCCTAACAAAGGGGTAAAGACTATGTAATAAATACATGGTCAGTATAAGCATGACAACAAAAACTCTTACTTGTGAATTCCTTTCCCTTACACTAGGATTTGGGAACTTAACAGAGACCAAATACTTACAGTGGTAAATAACTAGAGAAAGGCTACATAAAAATGATAGCTAAGCTCCTTGGGAAATGGGCTAACACTGGTTTAAAATGTTAGTAAGCAATGAGAATGTGGCTTAAGCATTTATGCTTAAAAAGCAAGAAATATTTTTAAAATGTCCTGTAGGATGCCCACTGGACTGTGAATAGTCCTGCTACAATCATGTGTTTAGTAACAATAGTAGGAAGTCATCATTAGATGCAATGCTGGAGGGAAAAGGGAAAACACACTGGGCATTTCTGAAATATTCAAAACCTGTGCCTCCCCCTTGCCACAAGCTCTGAACAATGAAACACATTTGCAATTTGAGAACAGTGGACATTTTCAGAATAAATGGTAATGGCTGCCTCCAAGAAACTGCTTTGCTGTCACATTACTTCATTATCCTCATTTCAATTTCAGGGTACATTGGAGCCTAAACCCAATCACTGAGAAAAATACTAGTCTATATGACAGACATGTACAGCAAGAACACATTTGGTTCTCAGTATGGGTGCTCTAGTCAGAGTGCCTGACCTAGTACTGAAGACAAGCTCCCCAACCTTTGCAGTCCTGAAACTACCAATGGTAAAATTCAAGCATTCTATTCTCCCTCCTCCAAGCCCATGCAAACCAACTACAACCTGGCTACTTTTTTCTTCTAAGGATGGATGAAAACAGAACTAGACTTAAACTGCCCCCCATTTCCATCTATCCCCCCAACCACTCCCATTACCCAAATAATCCCACATTTAATAATGCGCTTTAGCTTTACCCAACACACACATTACTTGTGTGTTGACATCAGTAAGGCAAAAAAGGTAGGGAACCCTTACCTGACATTGATTAGATACTGAGCCAGGCTAATGCTGGCAGCAGATCCAGTGATGGTAACCTGCCTATCAGTAGATCCTTCCACTGGGTTCGCAATTTTGATCTGCGCCCCAGACATCTGACGGATCTCATTGATTTTGGCGCCCTGACGCCCGATTATGCAGCCAATCAACTTTAGGGAGAAAAACAAGAATGCATGCGAAATTAATAATAGCATGGCTAGGTCCAAGAATTCCATCCCACCCCTTCCCGCCTTCTATAGCTTGGGTCGATGACCAAGGCAATGGAAACTACTATCTGCATCCTATACACTCTACTCATATACTCCTGATTTGAGTTGTAGATTGCTCTCACTCTTGACTATTCTTTTGTCTGACCACTAAAGGTCAGAGCCAAATGAGCCGACTGACTCCTAGGAGCATTAGTTCATTTTCTTAAGAGAGTAAAATCAAAGACAGAGCCAAGATGGTAACAAACCTAATTCATCATAACAAACCTAGGAATAAAGGTAAAGGTATCTTTTGTTTTTTGGGCAAATATGCCTAAAACTCATCCTGCCAAGATCACCACTTTGCTGTACTGACAAGAATTCTAATTTATAATGCTTTTTGCCTTGAGAAAAAGTAAAAATTTGGTCTGTATTTGTACTGTATTTGACCAATACGGTACTGTATTGGTCTGTCCAGTACTGTAGATACTAGTAAGAAGTGATCACTGAACATTATCAACTGTGGTGTGACTATTGAAAAATTGAATTTATTATTAATTTAAATAGCCGCATGTAGTATGTACCATGTTGAACGGCACACATACAATATCCAAAGACCACTGCTTCAAGCATAAGGCTTCAGATTCTACAAGAAACAAATGCAAATGGGAATTTCTACTTCATATGAAAAGGTTCTTTGTGCCTCATGAATACTCAACAGTTTTACACCACTTGTCTCCACTGATTTTCATTCAGGAGTCCAGGTACTTTAAAATTTTTAATTTGACATCTAAATCCTCCATTTTCTTTCCCCAGACACTGAAACTGCTAAGACTTCCATTCTTTAAAACCAATTCTCATAGTTTCATCCAATGCAACCCAACTAACTATACTTACATCATTTGGAATGGTGAGTTCATGAGAAGTAGTCTGAGCAGATGCATCCAAACCTGCTGAAAGACAGAAGAGAGCAAGGAAATTCAATGCACAGCCTACAAATCCCAACTGATCCGCACATTAATCTAACAGAAGAAAACAAACTGGAAACCCAGCATTGGCTGTTGGGATTCATTACTAACTTGAAAGCCTCCAAGGAGTCAAGAGGGGTAAAGGGGTGGAGAAATAATGCTGGAAAGGTTCCTCTGTACACTCAGAAGAGCTGATTTCATGCCATTTCCTGTAAAGCCCAGCCTATTAGTGTGTAAGGGGATGGAAGCAAGGGAGAAGGGAGTGTGATATGCTTAAACAGGACCAAAATCTAACCAAGTCCTTCTGCACTTCTCTCCTTTTCTGCTTAAAATTTCCAGCTGTTGTGTTCCAATTTTATCTCACCTGATGCTCACTAGCACCAGTGCCAATATCATGCCTGTTATTGGGTACCATGGACTCTTGGCACACATGCAGTTGCTTTAAATATACCTGTATCATATTAGCAGTGCCCAGCACCCCCACACCTCCCCCACCACACACTATCCTAACCTACACTTGAAGGTCAGAGAGAATGAAATGGCAGTCAGGTGAGGAAAGTTCATTTCTCCAGATTTATTCCCTGTCTTTTGCTCAATCGCTCATTAATTTGTTCTGGTTTTTATTGTTTTCCAAACAAAAAGAAAAAAAAATCTCATTAGCACCCACACCCATCTATAATGGCACCTGGACTGGATCAGGGCAGCTAGCTAACTCTCAAGGATACTCCTGCTCTCGGCTGTGGCTGTTAAACTCAACATGTTTAGAAGGGGGTTGGCCAGATCCACCAAGGGACCCTCAGGGACACCAGGCCCAACCTTTTGCTCTCTCAGCTTATTTCTGCCATGTGCATGTTGCTGGTATGTCATGGGCAGTGAAACAAGACTCCCACCAGTTTATTAATATAACAGTAGAATACTACAGATTTTTTTTTTAATCATTACCCCAATAGCCTTTCACCTCTGGAGAGCTGGATTCAATGCCTGTTAAGATACAAGTGAAAATGAGTTTGGTGGTCTCATCCTAACCCTATCGGACAAGTTATTCCTTATACAGAAAAAAAAAAGCCCAAAACAAAACAAAACAAAACCAAAAAAACACTACACAATTTGGCATAAATGGACTGTCTCTACCCAGGTCTGTGAAAACTGGTGGAGAGAAAGGGGGTGCCAATCAGATCAAAGGGTCAGCCGTGAGGATAGAAGAAATGTCAGCCTACCCTTTGCCTGATAAGCATCCCCAGACCTCAACCCAAACCTTCCAGGGCCCCCTTTTTATTTTTTTTAAATAACTCACCCCAAATGAAAACCAAGTTAAACACATTACCTCCTTTGGTTTAGCCACAGAAGATAGGCAAGTTTAAACCAGCAGGATGCTGGGTACGAAGTTTGTCTTAAAAGATGTCAAACTGAGACCTTGGGGCTGGCCTCTGTCTCGCACTACACCTTACAGAAATAAACACTGAGGTATCCATACCACTGAATCCGGTGTTGCCATGCGTCATGGGAAAATGAGACTGTTGCATTGCCAACTGGTGCAGCTTGGTCAACTGCAGGGAGGAAACAGGAGAGGCTGGCATTAGAAAAGTAACAGAGCCAGGGCTCAAGCACATTCAAATTTGAAAATGCAGAGTTCCTGATCCTCGAAGTTGACTCTACTACTCAAAACTACAACAGAGGGTAAGAATGGGGCTTCTATCACAATTCTGGGGATGGGCAGATTATGAAGGGTTAGAATGGGAATTAGTATGAGAGAATGAATGCATTCTGGGTGTGGGAAAAGCAACAGTACCAGCCCAAAAACCATCCCCTCCTGGGCTATTTAATGAAGGTGTTTGCAGCCATTACAAAAGTTGCCTCAGGGACAAGCACAGACAGGCTAGGTAAACAAACTGTGCAGTGGTGCTAGGGAAAACACACCATGCAGGGTTGTCAGAATTGGGAGAAGGGAAGATGATGAGGGGGCAAGGAAACTGCAAGAAGGAAAGAGATTAGGATGAAAGCAAACTGGGTTTTAGCCCCCACCCCCCTTATTAGTTTCTACAGCTATTTTTTATCTATATAAACTGTCTTGGCTGTTGTAAAATAAT
The DNA here is from genome assembly GCF_022682495.2 of Desmodus rotundus. Classification (NCBI taxonomy): domain Eukaryota; kingdom Metazoa; phylum Chordata; class Mammalia; order Chiroptera; family Phyllostomidae; genus Desmodus; species Desmodus rotundus. The sequence goes on from NC_071389.1 coordinate 151,225,133, forward strand.
CCCTCTTCAAGTATACTTCCCCTCCTGGGGCCTACACCACTAACCAAGAGCCAAAGTCAACTTCCCTCGTCTAATGCTCAGCACCTGAAAGGGTTAGTGAAGATAGAGGAAAAGTGCAGAAAGAAATGCCCTGTAACAAAGTCTGAATACCAACACTTTTTAAATGAATTTTTAGTGGCGAGGAAGGTTTTATTGAGTTGATTACCCAAATATTCCTTCCCATCCTTCCATGTGTAAATAAGACCCTTTCCCACCCCTCCAGACGCTTTTATAATTATCATCTCAAATTGAGGAATACCCAAAGACAAACCCACCTCCCACTACCCCCTAGAAAGGACTCCATACAGAGAGAGGCACAGTCCACTGTCAATTTAAATTGTGCCCAGAACTAACAAATGACAGAATACCATGGAACATTTCTCTTTTAGACAGAGTAATCTGGAACATGGGGGAAAGCAGAACCTAATAGTTTTCCAGATTATAATTTCCAGGGATTAAATGTCAAAAGACAAACAAGGTATTACTATGCCGATTAAAAATTATTTAAGGGCTGAAATGTGGGATTCATCTTGTGAAGAAAACAACTTAACATTGCAATAGTTTAAGACCCAACTCACTTCTGCCTACATGGAAGAAAGGAGCAAAACAATTTTGGATGGGAGAGGGAGCTTTTCAAAACAAGAAGTAAAAACAAAACTTACATCTGGCTGTGGAATGGCATACTGTCCTTGAATGGTATAGGCCTACAAAAGGAGGAAAACAGTTCCTATTAAAAACCAATCACGGACAGCCACCCAGTGGGAAGAAAAAGACAGATTTCAACTAGCCAGGAAGCCAGAGTTGAACTAAAGAATGGGGAGGCCAGGGATTGCGGCAGTAAATGCTATCTCACAAATACAGTCAGACCCAAGTTGGCCTTCTTCGAACCCTAGATATGATGAATTATTCTTGGTAGCCAATGAAGGGAGCCATATTCCCTGCAATCAAAGGCAAAATACACATGGGTTTCTTAATGAAAGTGTGGGAAGTGGGATTAAGCAATGCCTCACTTGACCACGCCCCCTTCTTTCTCCCTGTGCCCAAGATAGCCTAGGAGAAAAAGGGTCTCTTCCCTCAACCACCCCAACCCTTCTACCAATCATGGTAATGGTAAGTGGATTTGTGTTTGCACAAACCTACATGGCATGTTTTGAAACACTTCCCCTTTCCTCTTATTTGTCTCTACATCTGCCTAAAGACGTTAAATGACTAGAAGCTAGCTGAGTCCCTAAGTACTAGGGAGACAACCACAGAACACACACAAAAAAATTCAGTATTCTAAATCCTGCCTTCTCCCACCTCCCCTCCATAAAAGATACTTGCAGCTCCCACTACACCCTCCTCCCCCCACACCATAACCTCCGAAAAGGGAGCTGGGTCTCCAGGGCAATGGGGAGTGGGACGAGGAGGAGCAGGAAAAGCAGGGAAGGAAGGACTGGCTGGCTAAAAGGATGTGAGGCTTCTCACATCAGTGGCCAGTATCCCCAAAAGTGCACCCAGGATGGGGTAGGAAGGTGAAAATGGGGGAGGAGTGGGAGACAAGGAAGAGGGGTTGAACAAAAAGAAAAAAAAGGAGAGTTGGTGTTACCATCTGGTGGGCTACGCGGCCTGTGTGAAATGAGGTGTGGGGGGGTCAGTCCAGGTCCCCGTGGACAGGTGGTGTCCACAGCACAAAAATCACCAGCGCCACTGGCCCCCCGCGTGTTGGCAGTCTCGGCTGAGGCGGAAGGATTGAGTGAGCCTTGGAGACTGAACATCCCCTCTCACCTCTAGAGGTGGTCCCTCCAGGTCAGGGTTGAGGCACATGGACGGGGTGGTGTGGGGAAAGCTCGCACTGTCGCTGCCTGTGCTGTACCTGTCCTGTGGATAAATAGAGGATTTCAGTCTCCAGGGCTGTCAATCCGGCACCTTGTCACCAGCATGAAATTCACACAAAAAAAGTTGTTTAATTTTTCTTTTCCTTTAAAAAGTAGCTCACAACACAATTTGAAACGAGCTGCAATCAGTCAATTAAAAAAAAAAAGTTACCTAGAGGCAGATTTCATACTGCACAATTGGGCTATTTTCAGTAAGAATAAAGGGGTAGGGCAACAGAGCTGATGCCAGCTCCTGGTCAGTGTGGGATTAAACTGAACCCCTATAGAGCCCACTTTCTCACAAAGGAACAAAAGACACAGGTCCATCTGTGGACATTGCATGAACTGTTCCATTTAAAAAGGCCCATGTGAATAATCCATGACAGGGCCACTCATGGAAGAAGCTGCAAGCTTTTAGAGGGTGGTCAACTGAATACAGAGGGGGGGAGGGGAGGGAAGCAAAGAGGTAAAGAAGGGAGTAGTGGGGGGAGGAAAGGGAAATGAAGAATTGTAAACAGAAAGGATTGTTGTCGCCCATCACAGGACTGTTTATAATCCCAATGGGGAGTAGAAGAATCCAGAAGAGCAGGAACCTGGAGTTCCTGGGGAGAAGGAAAAAAACTCCTAAAGCTAAGCCTTGCTACACTGACTCTGGCTGGGCCTTTTCTTATCCTGCCCCTAACCAGACTGAGTGAAAGTCCTTTGATCAAACCAGTTTGTGCAAGGCTAGTGTTAAAAGCAAGGTACTAAACTGTTTCAGGTAACACTATGACATGATTAACTTCTTGTGAAAACTCCCAGAACTACATGACAAACTAAGTCCCCCAAAACTTCCTCAGTTTTATGCCAACTCAACACAATGTGAATGAGACAGACTTCAAGTTTATGCTTTCCCCGTTCAAATACAAGATGGGACCAAAAAAAAAAAACCCCTGCTTAATAACAGGGCAGCCCTATGTGGAAAGGGAATTCTGAATAATGCACTTATTTAAGCAGCTACCAAGATGAAAGTCACTATTCCAACCTGAACTCCAGTATTTAAAAAACTGACCTACCTACTCCTCAAATAGTAACCAACAAAGCATAAAACTACCATGGTGATCAGTGCTCTGGTCATAAAAATCTAACTTCATAATAAACCATGTGCCAAGGATCAAGAGTTTAGGTGGGTGAAGGAGGAGAGAACCCAAGGGGGTGTACTTTGGTGTTCTTACTCAAACACCAAAGGTCACAGCACCACTGCCCAACATGCTCTCCCCCTTCTATTCTTGCACACTGAACCCTTACCCCAGCTGATTTGTTATGCCATGTGGGTTCAAACCAGTGTTTATGAGGTTAAGAGCCTGGGGGACAACACACTGGAGTTTGGGAGTGAAGGGTAGGAGTAGGGGAGGTGAGGTGAGGGGAAGGGAAGTTTGTAGGACACTCAAGTTATAGAACCCCAATTTTGAGACCACCATCCAGAATCTCCTTCAGAGGTCCAACTCTTTCCTACCTTCATTTAGACCTCTAAAGAATACCCCACACATAAAAATGCATGGATGGGGTAGGGGTAGGGAGAGTAGTAACACCAAGACAATTTAACCCTTTCTTCTAAGCCAACCCACATTAAATCACCAAGTAAATTACCTCTTCGAGTGCCTACAAAACTCCCATTGCCTGCTAAAAATTAAGGGCTTGGCATTCATAGCTTTCTCCAGTACAAAAATAAAAAAACTAAAAGCAGGTCAAACTATGGCCAGAGTAGAGGTACAGCAAGCATGCAGTGGCCTGATGAGCTGCTGGCAAAGTTGACATTTCAAACATAATCCTTGTTCATATCCAGCCCAGCAATAAGAATTTTCTTACCTGACCACCTGCAAAGATGACCGGAGAACTGGACGGCTTGGGCCGGTACGGGATGGTCACGCCCTTCGGGGGGGACTGGGAGAGAGTCAGAGGGGAAAAAAACAAAAAGAGATAAGGTTTCAAAGCTGCTTCAGCTGTGTGGCTTAAGCTCACACAGGTCAGTTAAATTAAAGACTGTATTTCCATTCCCTCACCTACCAACGTTGTCTCTGGCTACACCTCATCTGAAATCATCTGTAGTTACTTGCCTTTAATGTAAGTAGTAAGATGATCCATGGACTGACTACACAGCGCACACTAATTCTCATCAAGGTAGATTCCCCTATAATAATTTAGGCATTATTTCCATGTTTTCAAATAAGTCTAACGAATATGAAAAAACTCCTGTGTTCACATATGTACATTTTAGTTGGTGACTTTTAGATCTTATTTTGGCCTGAATAGGAAATTAAGCCAAAATATGAAATACAGCACCCAAATGTTACTTACATCTAGGATAATACATTGTCCATAAATAGTTCAAAGGCTCTATCAGTATTTTTCTAAACTCTACTTGAAAATTCTACTTTCCTTGTCACCAATAGGGGACCAACTCCATATGACAATTCTAAAAAGTTTTAATGTCCCTTATTTCTTGCTTTAATTAAATAGCACATACCAGGACCTCGTAAATCATTCATAACACCATTACAGATACATTTTTTCTATATAACCACCACTTTGAATATAATCCTGCCACAAACACAGAAATTTAAAAAAAAAGTCGAAGTGGAATGCAGCCAAATGTTTGTAAATTTAAAAGGCAACTTAACTTAGCTTCTCAGGAACCCAGATACATCTTTTGTCCAGTAAACTTTCCCTACCAACCCCACTAGAATTGCTGTAACTCAAAAGATCACTGCTGCTTAGCAGTTTCTATTTTTGCTCAGACTCTAAGAAAAGCCAAAGCTGGGGGAAGAAAAATATGAACTCAGGGAACCTCTTCCCCACCCCCATTGGAGACTTCTAATAGCTTCACCTAATTCTAGTCTTACTAAATATAGATTAGTCTGTCTCCCCTAGAATCACCCTCCCCCCATTCTCAGCATGAGCCTGAAGGCTTACCTCCAACATGACCACACAGATCTGTTTCACACACTCAATGATGGATTGCGGAATGCCAGCAATAGTGATGGCCCGCTCGGTTGAGTTGGGGAGCATATCCCCTGCCACCTGGACCTGAGCCCCTGTACTCTGGAGTAAAAAGAAATTTAAAATCAGAGAAAAACAGCTCATACTTACTCTTCCAACTTCTCCCAGTAGCAGCTTTATAGAGTCTGAAGCTCAGCAGACTCTTATCCCACCTCCTACCTTACCCTTTTTAACTTCCCTTTCCACTCTTCCCTTATTCCAGATAGGACTATTTAATGACAGTTATAAATAAATTAGCCTCTGAAAGCCAAGAATAAGCCTGAATAACAGCCTAAATTTAACCTGCTCTCAAGAAAAAAGTCCATCTAGACGGTTTCCTCTGAGCTAATGTTAACTGTGGCCCAAGCAAAATTCCCATAAATGCCACCCACCTTTCACTCTTATTTATCGAATACTTAAATTAAGCCCATTCTATGTTCCAGGTACCATTCTAGGTGCTAGGAATACATCAATGAACAAAATCAAACCCCAAGTTCTCGTGGTACGTAAAACATGCTCCCAAAAACTTCAACTCATTTTCCTTTAGGAGTTATTTAAATTTCATTCTAAATACTCAATTCAGTAACTTCTAGATAAAAGCTTCCATAATTCAATGTAACTTCCACAACTTAAAAGAGAGCAACATAACCATTACATCCCAATATACCTTCCTGTTTTCCCTTCAACATTTAGGAATTTGGCCAAGGAAAAAATCTGCCAGCATTATGTATCAAATTGTAAACTCTTTAGACATGAAAAAGAATTATGCAGCCTCAGGAAAAATTGGAAATTCTGGTTGACTTTTCAGTCTGATTTAGTTTTTTTAAAATTATTTATTTATTTTTAGAAAGAGAGGAAGGGAGGGAGAAAGAGAGGAAGAGAAACATCAATGTGTGGTTGCCTCTCGCATGACCCGCCCTGGGGACCTGGCCCACAAACCAGGCATGTGCCCTAACTGGGAATCAAACCAGTGACCCTTTGGCTCAGCACTCAACCCACTTAGCCACACCAGCCAGGGCTGATAAAGTGTTCTTTAAAATGTATGAACTATAAAAATAAATAAATAAAAATAATAATAATTGTACAATATTTTTCATCCCAATATAAACAAATTGTAATCTTCTAGGACTGTTACTGTAATAAAAATCTTCACCTCAACAAATGCTAACTTTTCCTAGTCACAGAGATAACAGAAGCAGCCACATGTAGAATACTTATCTTTTCAAAAGGGAGCACAAAAGTCACCAACCTCTCTTATTTCCTTGATCTTGCAACCACCTTTCCCAATGAGAGAGCCACACTGACTAGCAGGGACCACCAGCCTCAGGGTGACTGGAGGTCTACTGGCAGCTGTGCTATTGGTCATAGAGCTGCTGATGTCCTACAAAAAGAAGTCAGTCAGAACACCAGAATATATCAAGTTTTAAGCAGATCCCTGGGAACTCATTAACTGCCATAACAGAACCACTTACCCTTAATAAGAAACATATTGTATGTATCACGATCACTATCAACAAATGCCCAAAAATATCCCCTTCAAAACAGTAACTGAAAAAAACAGTAACACCCACAAACTTCCTCAGAATTTGCCCTATATATGTTATTTACCCTGGGGAAGGCATTCTTGGGAGGGAGAAAAACAATTATTAGTTTTGTAAATTAGAGTTGACTGACCAAAGAAAAGCAAGATTGAAGTTAAATAAAAATATTAAAAGATGAAACAATGCAACCCTAAATTCAAATAACCAATTACACCTTTTCGGAAATCTAGAAAGATTAAGTAGTACACTTCTATATATCACTGTTTTAATTTCTTGGAAATACTACCATTGTAGAAAAAATGAAATTGAGGCTGAGTACTGTCCCCACCCACATCTAAAAAGCTGTGGATTTGAAATTAAAAAACTATACTGGCTCCATAGGCCATAACCTTTCCTGTTACAATATACTGCATCCAAAAAGTCATGGTTTTAACCTAGTTAAATATAGCCTTCTGAAAGTTAACTAGTTTAAACATCACTTCTCAGCCTAATGTCTATATAGTAGCTGGACCTGGGAACTGCTTAAATGTAAATCTTAAAGTCAAGGACATGTTTCTCATTTGCTTCAAGTGTGAACAGTAGATTTTCTTAATGTTTTTTAAGCCCTAAATTCTGGATTAGCGGGATCTTACAGGTCAAGAGGTAACATTTCTGATCTTGGCAAGAATAGCATTTCCGCATCCAAGGACCAATCAAGCAGCAGCCAGAAGCTCTCCTCTGCCTGTGGTGTCAATTAGCGATTAGCAATATTATTGCGTAAGCTGAAAACTGAAGAAAAGACCTAGGACAATTCAGCACCTGAAAGTTGAGGTGGCTTAAACAGAAAAAAATTCTTCTGCCAAAAAGCCTGAAATCAGCATTTCCCTTCAAATACATAATGTATAAAACATATACATTATAACTCCAAGTATAACTCCAACACAAAATTATCAGGCTGATTTTTTACAAAATTAACTGTACCCAGGGTTGGAAGGTATTTGTATTTCTGAGGAATATTAATGTTCAGCAGGGTCCCTAACAAACTGACATTTAGTTCACTGAACTGTGAGTTGGGGACATAAAGTTTACCAATGCAGTGTTGGCATACCTTTAAAACTGTTTTTAGTGAGTCCCTGGCAATAGTCAAACTATTTAATACTGAAGTTGACTTATTTTTAAACTACAAATGATCAGATTTTGAGGAGGCTGAAGGGAAGCAAAGAACCCATCTACAGATTTTTATAATCCAGTCTGTCCTTCAATTTATTTTTTAAAATTATTTTATCATTGTTCAACTACAGCTGTCTACATTTTATCCTTCAATTTAAAAAGCCCTTTGAAAATCCCTAAGCTATCTAGAAGCAATTAAAAATAGAGAATGAGGGAGGAGAGAGAACAACAAACCTCTTCCAGTTTGTCAATGATCATAGCAAAGGCTTTGAAGATGGCATTAGTAGGTCCAGCCAAAGTGATAATTCTCTCAGGACAATTCCCTTCCGAGATGTTGATACGTGCACCACTCTGGATAAGAAACAGGACCAAGAGGTTAAATAGACTGAAGACCTGAGCATACATAGACCATACAAACCTTCCTAAATAAGATGGGCATGGAGCTGCCTATATACATGATCCTGCTACAAGGCAATGTCAGCATCATTTCAAATGTCGTTCCATGTTTGTCCTCAAAGAGACTACGGAAGTTGCCTTATGTCTTGAATAACTGAGACTTGCCAGAACTACATTTCCACCACATTATATGTAATTATAAATAACCAAGCCGGAAAAATACTAGCTTCTTCTCGAGGCCTTCCCTTCTAAACTCTCCTTAAACAAAAAATTTGCTTTTAAGTTTTTAACTTCCCAAGGTAACAGTCCCCAAAATACCCCCATAACTCACCTCCTCGCGCATCTTCTTAACTGATTCTCCTTTCTGTAAGAGGAAAAGTCAACAGTAAGTTCAACTGCTATTTCAACCCACACTGACTAAATAGTAATTAGAGTTGAAGTGAAACTGTCTTACCTTTCCGATGATACTGCCAACTTCCTGCGATGGAGAAAACTAGTGTCAAATAAGAGGGAACTCCAAGTGTTCATTATCATGAAAAGGAATTTTTAACCGTGCAAAGTAATAGAAAATCTAAGAATCACTGGGAAAGGGAGTGGGCGGGAGTATTCTTTTCTTCACTCAAAATGTATGTGAAGGTCTCAAAGAATTTTGAGAAGTGATTAAATTTTATCTTCTTGTTCAATGTAAATTATTTTTAAAACCATCTAACCTATCACCCCCCTTTGAAATTTTCCCAAAATGGTTTGGACAGGGGAAATCTACTATCACAAGATACAGCAACCTTTATGAGAAAAATCTTATCATCCAGGTATGACACACAGTCTTTGGCTCTAGCTTCTAGTTAAGCCTTTCCTGCTCAGTGGAGCTTCCCAGTGAAGTCTGTCCATTTCCCCATTACACTCTCATCTACACTGCTAGAGAAGAGTGTTCAAGCCAGACACCCTACAGTGCTAATCTGATGAGCTCCAAGATACTGCCCTCTCTTCCTGGCCCCTCCCCTAGCAGTTACTATGACCCAATTTCCCAAGCTGGTACATACCTTTCCATGCATAAGTAGCCTGATAGTGAGAGTGACGTTTAATCCACCTTCAATCACACCGGTGTCCATGTTGAGCAGTGTTCTACGGAGCAGGACTTTGAGTGGTCAAATCTTTGGTCACTGGTGGGGGGTGGGGGGGGGGTGGGGGAGGGTGAAAGCCAAAAACTGAAATGCAAACATGACCAAAATGAGAAAGAAAACAATAGAAAAATATTTCCGTTATTTTCACCATTATCAATTTTTTTTGTAACGGACTCTTCCTTAAGTGATAGCCTATCGGTTGGCTATATACATCCAGCACAACTGCATTAACAGCTCAGGTTCTGTTAAGCATATGGAAGGCGACTTTCCAGGCTCTCATTAATGGTCAGGTTTCTGCTGACTCTCAGGATGAGGAAGATTCCTTCAACTGGCAATGGTTCTAAGGGGAACTGCTGAACGTGCATTAGTTGTCCTTTGGCAGAATTAAGCTTCAACAGGATACAGAAACACCTGGAAATCATGAGGGCAGCCTCAAACTAACCAACTACAAAGAAGGCAAATGACCTTCTGCTTTCTTATTAGGGAGCAGCTCAGGCTGAAAGCTAGAGAGAGGACACGTAAATTTTCTTACTGGTGGTAATTCCTAGGTAAAGAAACTGAGATGTAGCTCTCATTAAAAGTTTAAATGTTGATAAATGACACCAAATAATTTTTGAAAGATTTAAATCAACAACTTCAGTGAAAAAGCTGTCATCTGAAGTGCCCTCCATGTAGGCTTGGTGTTCGTATTCCCCTCTAGGAAACGACTCAATACATTCATTAAGTATTGCTTTCTCCCAAACCCAAGTTGATAGTCACTCAGATTTTAAAATTTTCCCTGCTTCTGTGTATTAACCTTTGTTACCTCTCAGTCATTATTCAAGACTCTCAAATATTTTTCCAAAGAAAATAATCAAAATAAAACTGGTATTGCTAAAAACTTATTGCGTAGTTGTTTTAAGTAACAACAGTAATGAGACTTTCCTATGGAGGAGGCCCTTTCCCCACCTATCCTCAATTTCTTAACATTTCTGTTTTAGAACATTGATTATGTTAAGAGAATTTGGTTGTGTGTGTGTGTGTATATATATCTTTGCTTATAATACTGCCTTAGGATTTAACAATGACATCTTAAAAAAAGCTCTCTCCAAAGTTGTTAAATTTCTCCAGTGACACTTCTAGTACTCCTCCCTTCAAAACTCAATGATGGCTTTCATACAGCTAGTTTTCCCTTCACACAACTAGCCATCGTTCTAACTTTAACTTGGCTCTAACAGAAAGCCTTTACCCTAAATATTTAAAAGCGTTTAAGTGGCTTCCAGACCATTCTGTATAAGGCAAGCTGCCTCATGGGTATTCTAAAAGTGTGATTATTTAAAAGATGGGCTTTGCAGCCCCAAAACACCCCGCCCCCCATTTTCATAACAATTAATTGCTGATACAATTCCAGAATTCAACACATTTCAATCATGGAAAAACAAAAGTGCTGGCGGGGATAAGGAGAGACGGGACAGAGTTAGATCTGTAAGAATGACTTTTTTTTTTAAAATAAACTGCGGTAACAAAGTAACAGTTTAATTCCTCATTCCCACTCAAATGTAATAGGAAGCACTTTACAAACACAATAAGGCAAGTTTGAAAGAGCAAGAAAACTGAAAACCTATCCGAAGCCATCTCTTGAGGTAAGGTACAAAGGTGCATTTCTAACTCCAAATCATCCAAAAAAAAAAAAAATCCCTGTCAGATTTCTCTCCTGACTAGGTCAGAGTAAGTGTACACAGTCCCAGCAATCCAGCCGTTAATCCTGCAGTCAATTACCCCTTCTATAAATAGCTCGGTCTGGGTCTATATCGGCAGGCATTTTGTAATTTCAAAATTCGTTACCCCGAGAGAACGTCCTGAATAACTCGGTAACTGGGAGCCCATATACCCTTTCTTTAACTCCGCAGCCCCCCCTCCCCTCGGTCACCCTAGCGCTTTCCACTAAGAAATGCTCCCCCCCACCCCGCAATCCCTCGATTAGAAGAGGGGAAAAAAAAAATAAAACGGTTCGGTCGGGGGGGGGCGCTGCGACCCAGGGGGAGGGGCCGGACTAGCAGTGTCTCTTCGCGTGGCTGCGCCAGCGCCTGACCCCCGCGGGGAGCCGCGCTCACCCGCCAGGCCAGCAAGTCGGCCATTCTCCTCCCCCCACCCCCCTCAACCAACAAATCGACCGCCGCCACCCCAACTGCGCGCGCGCTCTCCTTAACTCCTGCGCAGCCGCCACCGGGAAAAGGCGGGGGGGGGGGGAGGGGGGAAGGCCTTGCGCGAGGCCTACTAGGCCGCGCAGGAGCCAGGGCCTCGCGTGAATGGCCAGGCAGGCAGAAAGAGGGGATAGGCGCTCACGCGAGACTACGCGAGGTCGGGGCTCGTGACGAGGACCGAAGCCCGCTAAGAAAGATGGCAAGAGTGAAATTAGCGCTACAGCCGGGGGCGGAGAGAGAATTTTGAAGCTTACCTGCAGGCGCGAGGCGACTGAGGGGAAAAGGGGAGCGGGCGGGAAGGGGAAGGGCGGGAGGCCGGGGGCGGAACAATAGGGGCGGGCGGGAAGGCGAGGGGGCCCCCGCGGGCGGGCGGAGGAGGAAGGGGGGGGTGGAGGAGGAGGAGGAGGAAGGGGGAAAGAGACCCCGGGGCGGGTGGAGGGCGGCGGAGGGCGGGCGGGCGGGCGGAGGGCGGGCGGGCGGGAGAGGGCGCAGGCTGCGGCTGCTCCGGCTGCTGCCTCTGCTGGTCTGGGAGGGGGACGGGGCGGAGCGGCCCGCTTTCAACCCCGCGCACCCTCCGACCCCGGAAGCGCTAACCGCCCCGGGGGCCGGCGAGGCGACCGCGTCGGCCAAACCTTCCCCACGCAATACGGACGGCCTCCCAATAGCCTAGAGCGGCTCCATGGACAGCGTCCGCACCAGCGATACAACAGCTGGTAGCACATAGTGAAGTCTATGATAGAGCGGCTGCAAGGGGGCAGTGAGAAATCTAGTGGCCTCTAGTGGGATGATTAAAAAGTCTAGGAGTGAGTGCGGAGAGAGTTGGCAGTGGCGGAGAATAAAGGAGACAAGGGAAAAAGAGACGGCTGAGGACATCCATCTGAGATAAGAGCCGGGAAAACCTCGGAAATCTAGTTACTCAAAAACAGAGAGAGAGAAAAACGAATTTGCTACGCTGAAGGTAACTTTTACACCAACTCCTTACCCTGAAAATTGCTAAAAGGAAAGATTTAAGCATTCCCCCTCCGTTTAGGAAGAACTGCAATTGATTCTTAGTCGGTAAGGGAAAACTCTTTTTTAAAAGAGTTCCATCTACTAAATGCATAAGCAATGGAAGAGTTAGAAAATCTCCATTCATTCTGCAACCCAAAATGAAATAATTGATTCAGGCAAGTGTTATAAATTACCAAAACTTTAAGCAAAAGGTTGTTAGGGAACAGGGTATTATTTATCATAGTGCTAAATATCACAACTCAGATTATTTGCAAATCGCACAGAAAAAAAGATAACTTATGCCCTGGCTGGTGTGGCTCTGTGGTTGAGTGCTTCTGGGCTGCAAACCAAAGGGTCCTGGGTTCAATCCTGGTCAGAACACATGCCTGGGTTGCCAGCCACGTGCCCAGTGGGAGGCATGAGAGGCAACCACACATTGATGTTTCTCTCTCTCTCTCTCTTTCTCCCTCCTTTCCCCTCTCTAAAAATACGTAAACAAATCTTTTTAAAAAAAAAACAAACTTAAAATGGAGTGATCTGATAGTCATCACCTTACCCAAGTGATCAAACTTTGCATCAATAATAGTAGGGCAACTTTGACATTATGTGGTCCTTGATGAGAAGCAATAAGAAATATGTAGCATCATCTATGAAGTATTCTTGTCAAAGTGTTTAATCTTAATCCAATCAAGTCTTTACACCTAACTTGCGATTTATTGGATATTTACATGGGATAAAGAAACAAGTTAAACACATCACACTGCAAGGAGGTAATCAGCAAATCCAGAATGCGGGACATTCTTCAAGACAACTAGGCTGGTCTCTTCCAAAAGGCAATGTAATAGAAGAAAAGAATAAGAGCGGGGAGGAATAAGAAATTTAAAAGGCAATAATAATCTAATGTAATGTGTAGATCTTGTTTGGATATTGTGTTTTTTAAAATTCTATATATTTGGGGGACAACTGAGGAAATTCAAACATTAACTGAATATTTGCTAATATTAGGAAGTACTGCTAATTTTATGAAGTGTAATAATGGAATTGTGGTTATGTAGGAGACATACTACAATATTTAAGTGGTGCATGATGAGTCCTGACTGGGTGGCTTAGTTGCTTGGAGCATCATTGCATACACCAAAAGGTTGAGGGTTTGATCCCCAGTCAGGGTATACACCTAGGTTGCAGGTTTGATACTGGATGGAGGCACATATGGGAAGCAATGGATTGATGTTTTTCTCTCTCTCTCTCTCTCTCTCTCCTTTCCTCTTTCTAAAATCAATTAAAAACATACCCTTGGGTGGGGATTAAAAAAAATTATAAAAAAACAGATGCATGATGAAATATTTAAGGGTGAAGGGTCATGACGTATGCAACATTCAGGTGGTTCACATAGGTATGCCAATAAAGTAAGTATGGTAAAGTGTCAGCAATTATTGAGTGTAGGTGATAGGTCTATGGGTGATCACTGTACTATTTACACTTTTAAAAAATAACTTTCATTAATAAAAATTGGAAAAAATATGTGAAATGGAACAAGATTGGCAAAATGTTGATAATTACTGAAGCTAGGTGACAGGAACATAGGGATCCATTAAACTTCTTTCTCTACTCTTGTAAATTTCCACATTAAAACTATTTTTCTAAATCCTCACCTGAAAATGCTTATTGATTTTGGAGAAACATCGATGTGAGACAGAAACATCGATCTGTTGCCTCCCATAGGTGCCCTGACTGGGGATCCAACCCACAACCTAGGTATGTGCCCTGACTAGGGATCAAACCTTCAGCCTTTTGGTGCATGGGGGCAATGCTCCAACCAACTGAGCCACTCAGCCAGGGCCACATTAAAACTTTTTTTTTTTTTTAATGGAGAAGAGCCCTGGAAGGGAATAAGACAAAATAAGAAAAAAGAAACTAAAAGAGTCAATACATGCAGTGTTATTATTGAAACTTGCTCAAATAGTTTGGGTGTTAGTTCTAGCCTTAATATTAGTCAAGTTTGACTGGGCAAACCCAATTCAATGGGGTCATCTGAAAAGGGGTAGTTTCCTGGAGTGGAAATAAGGTTTGGGGACCCCAGTGCCTTTCCTCACTCCCACCCACCACCCCCTAATGAGGGAGTGGACATTAGGAACAATGTGAAATAGAAATAAAAGAGGTCTGTCATTTGGCAAAGGCAAGAGCCAGACCAAATACTGAAAGAGAGGAAACAAAGTAGGATAATGTTAGGACACCCAGAAAAATGCAAACTAAGGAGCAAGCTTACTGTGAGGCTTGGGCTGAATGTCAGATTAATTTCAAGATTTTACACTTGGGTCATTTATACCCCAGGAGTTCTGAGAGCCAGAGTGAAGGTGAGTGGCTATCCATGAAATCCTCGCTAATGTGGGAGGCAAAACAAAGATCAAATTAAAAGTTGATAAAGTAACATCATCCTTTTCTAACAGTAACATAGCTACTATTGGGGCTGGCCTACAATTGCAACCAGCTTTGAAAGAGAAAGATGGGATGCACCTAACAGCAATAGCAGATAATTTTACGAATCACTAAACTCTTCTCAGAATGGAGCCAAGCTAGTCCAGTGAGTGAACCTGCCTAGGGCCACAGAACAACCAAATATAGGGAAATGATTCCAAAGGTAGCAAACTAAAGACTTATCCCATGCCTGCCAGTCCCTAAAGCTGAAGTGTCAATTTGTATTTCAGATCTCATGGTTTTCCTTTCTTTTCCCATTCTCAATTATGTGGACATCTTGCCATACTTAGTTTCTCGTAAGAAAAGAATGGCACGGAGTAGTAAATGCATTAAGACAAAACATTTGAGAACCATCACCTTGAAAGTCTTAAACTGATGTACTAAAGAGAGGGCACAAATCCAATGCTCCAGGAACCAGGCAAGTAATGTAATTGGGAGAAGCTGGCCTAAGAAAGGCAATAGGAAAATAAAAGGACAATGAGGAGACTAGAAAGTACAGGACCCATCTATAAGGAATGACCACTTCCAAGGGCCATGTTTCTGCCTTTAGAAATGTGGGCCCACAGTTGCTAGAATTTCCAGCTTGAAATCTCTTTACTGAAAATGTCTGATATTAAACAAAGGGGTCCCTCAAAGTCTCATGGATATAGCCATGGGCATCCAATTTTCAGCCTCTGGTGAAGATATATGTAAAATGTCCACTGCAGCAGTTAAGTGATAGTGAGACTGAAAACAATCTAAAATTCCAGCAATAAAAGATTGGTGGAGTAAATTGAAAGCTGTTAAAACAATGTCATCACAAGGGCTGAGTGGCTTATCATCCCATGCACCAAAAGGTTGCTGGTTGGATCTTTAGTCAGGGCCCATAACCAGGTTGCATGTTCGGTCCCCGGTCAGGGTGCATGCGGGAGGCAACTGATCGATCTTTTTTCACATCAATCTCTCTCTCAGAAAAAAATCAATAAATATATCCTTGGGTGATTTAAAAAAATGTTATCTACATAGAGTACACACACACACAGATAAGGCATCAAGTCCAAGATAGATAATTAAATGAGAAAATATTAGGTCCAAAAGAGGGCCTATACTATGCTCCCACTTGATGTAAAGTGAGAGGGGGGCAACAGGAACAATGTGAGGTAGAAATAAAAAAGGTGGGGTGGAGATGGGGACTTAACTGTGCAGAATAGCTCTGGAAGTATACAAAAGAATTAGTAGTTCTGGTTGCCTTTGAGGAGGAAACTGAGAATCTGAGATAAAAAGAACTTTACTTTTTACTGAGCATTCTATTAAAAATATACTTTCAGCCCTGGCTGGTGTGGCTGGTGTGGATTGAGCACCAGTCTGCAAATCCAAAGGTCACTGGTTTGGTTCCCAGTCAGGCACCATGCCTGGGCCAGGTCCCCAGCTGGGGGTGTGTGAGAGGCAACCACACATTGATGTTTCTCTCCCCCTCTTTCTCCCTCCCTTCCCCTCGGTCTAAAAATAAATAAATAAAATCTTTAAAGTACACACACACACACACACACTTTCAGCTTTTAAGAAGTTAATAAACTTGAGAAACAATAGTAACAAAACAGCAAGGTGCTCTGTATACGGGCTAGAAATGCCAGGAAGGGGAGATGTGCACTCTACTATTAAAAGTAGAGAAAGTCAGTGAATTTTCTCACTCGTTGTTCTTTATATTCCCCGCTTCCCATACCCCCCACCACATTGGCTCCTTCTCATTGTCTCTCATTTCTAGTTTGTCAACATCTGTTTCTCTTCACCTCACCATCCACCTGTGCCCACATCTCCCCTCTCCTCAAAAAAGAAGAGCTGATGAATAAATGAAAACAGCCAGTGACTGGAAAAAAGCATTAGAATGGTTCCCAAATCCAGGACACTGGAAAAGTAGGCATTAGCCTAGGCTTTCCTAATAAAATTAGAAGCTAGCTCTAAAATATAGCAAGATCTCAAGCATTTATTTCCTATAACCTACCCCAGGGACAAGTCACGGATATAATACAGCCAGCTAAAAACACTCTTTCCCTGTTCTTCAAGCCCCTATTTAACCCCCAAGCCCTGTGGACCACAGCTCAGAAACATCTCTCAAGTTCACTCTCTTCTTTAGCCCCATCTCCCCCACTTCAGCTTCATTTCCTCCTGCTTTCAGGCACCTGAGTGGGAACTCAGGTTCCGGAACTTCTGAACTTTCATCCTACATCTTTTTACAATTCCATGCCTCTGTAAAACTACTTCTTCTGCCTGAAATCCATTGGTTAAGAATAGAGACTTGAGCTATAGCTGGTGTGGCTCAGTGGGTTGAGTGCCAGTCTGTGAACCAAAAGGTTGCTGGTTCGATTCCCAGTTAGGGCACACACCTGGGTTGTGGGCCATGTCCCTGTTTGGGGCCGTGTGAGAGGCAACTGACTGATGTTTCTCTCCCTTTCTTTCTCCCTTCCTTCCCCTGTCTCTAGAAATGAATTTTTTTTTAAATTAAAAAAAAAAGAGTAGAGACTCAAGCCTCACGGCCTCATTTTAAATCCTGACAAGTCTTCATCTACAAAACGTGACTAATAGTACCTAACTTATAGAGTTGCTATGAAGATTACACAAGTTATAAATGTAAAGCACTCAGTACCTGGCACATAATAAATGTTCAATGTTAGCTGATACTATTTACCAACTGAAAAACTATCATCCTGAGGCCCAACCCAAACCTAGCTCATTTTCTCAGTGGCACTGTCACTCCTTCCTTTGCTCTCCCACTGCTTGATCCCTGTCTCTTTTGTTGTCCTTTTTAACTGTACTATAACCTATTCACATAGTCACGTGTCTGTCTGCTCCATTGATCTTGCAGGTTATACAGAGCAGGGACTCTCATCCACCTTTGTAGCTTCAGCACCCCAGAACTCCATATTTCCTCAATAAACAATTTTCCAGGAAATTATTCTTGGATACCTGTGTCCCCCAAATATACTAAGGAGCTTTCTAACTCCTGTGCGGTACCTAAGCACATTCCTTTCCCAGCTCCTGTCTGCCATCTACTTGGTAAATCCACTCTCAATTTTTTTCCACTCATATCTTCACACTCAAGGCCCAAGAGGTAGTTGAAATGTCACTTTTACTATGAAGTCATCTTTGACTCCTCCTTCCTTTCCCAGTTATTTCTAGGTTTATATCCCTCTGGCATTTTGTAGCTCCTGTCTTTATCAATCGGTTCTCTTATATGTCTTTTTCCTCTACTCTACAGACCTGGAAGAACCTGATGTGTCCTTCTATGCATGATCCTCAATTCTAGGTGTACATCACAATCACCCACACAGTTTCTTAAAAATACTAATTTTTAGAACTCCATTCTTAAAGATTCAATAGATTTGGAGCAAAATCCTAAGTTACTCTCTGATAGCTGATAGGCAGCCAGGGTTGAGAACCTCTGTAGCAGATACGAAAACTTATGCTAAAGACCTATAGCCATTCATTAAAGGGAAGACAGTAAAGATTCATTCCATTAAGGCTGAACCAATTCTGAATGTTCCTGTCAATGTAGAAACATACAGACAGTATGGTGTCTTCCTTGCTGATGCTCTGGTTCCTTTCTATAAACCTGATGCACTTTAAAGGGTCTGTGGAAGGGCAGCAAAAGTAGAAGAATGTGCTGGGCCCAACCAAGTTAATGGCACAGGTGAACAGAGACCAAGAGAAACAGCTTTATTTGGACTGAAAGTCGGAGAATGAGGGGAGGACTTGAGATGGCATACTGAGCTAAGGAGTAGCAATTAGGTTCCAAAAAGGCATTCAGAACTCATCACCAAATAGACTCCACTTCGCAGCAGCCTTGCAGTTAGTGCAATCAATGAAAGGCATGCTGAGAAATGTATTTGCCATTAAATCACCCAAGTGTGCCACAATTACAAAAAAAGTAGTTTGTTCTTTGGTTTCTTTTCTCCCATTACTAAGTTTCCATAACACCTCCCCAACCACAAATATTACCAAAAAGAGTAAAAAATAAAAATAAAAAACCCCACATTTTCTAGATCTTAGACTTGTCTTCAGTATTTAGCTCACCAAAAGTTTCACCATCTTCAAAAAATAGTTCTCCTACAAAACTTATCAACTAAAAATTCTATCCAAGCACTGAGAAGATGGCCTTTGCTGGCCTGTGGCAATTCTTTTCCCATTTTCCCTAACCAGTTAGAGCTGAACAGGAGACTGAGGCTCAGACTGGGAGAGAGGGATAGAGGGACAAAAGGGCTAATTTCCCCCAGCGCAAGATGGCATCTGAAGCTTGATGGGAGAGCAGAACTGGAGAGACTTGAGGGAAGGGTCCAGACCCTGTATTCAGTCAGAGTCACTGCTGGAAGAGGAGGAGGAGGAGGAATGCTGCAAGGGGAAAGGGGAAAGGAGATAGCATCAGATCCAAATGACATTTGATCACTCCATGGGACATTCTTTGGTGTCCTACCCCTCCACCCCAGTCCCTAAGATCAGAAGTCTTAAATCAGACTGTCCCTTACATAGCAAAAGCAAGGATTTTCTTCAGCAATGAAAATAAAGAAAAGGATTAAACCATCTTAATTCAATGCACACAATTTAACATACTGCATTTGCAGCAAGTTTCTCAAATTTCTTTACCAGAGCCAATGCTTAGGCAAGGAATAAATTACAGGCACAAGCATACTTTGGGCTAAAACATGCATCTGCAAGTAAGGAAGGGGACAAAAATTCTGGGAGAGAGAAAAGCAGACAAGAATGCCTTTTGATTCTGATATCCATTCTAAGGCTCAGACTAGCCCTCGCAGAGAGAATACCCAATTAGCCTAATATTTCTTTTCAATATGGTTAGATTCTTCACAGTGGGAATCCTTCATAAAAGGAAGACCCATCTACCAGAGCAACACAATTGCTGCCCCATGTCCTCAGACTGTGAATCCCCCTTGGCCACCCACTACTTGCCTGGTCTCTCTGAGGGGGCACCCCTTCCTAGGCAAGCTCCAGAGGGCACTGACCTTGCCGTGCTTATGGTGTTTATGCATCTTTTTATGAGCTTTCTTCATTTTCTTCCGCATCTTCTTGTCCATCACCATTCCTGGTCCTACCATGCCAGGAGCCAACGGATTCACAGTAGGCATTCCAGGGGCAGGTGGTGGGTATGGAGGGGGATAGGGACCTGATGGTTGGCCTCCTGGATATGCTGGTTGTGGCACAGGATAAGGGGGCCCAACTGGAGGGGCAGCTGGATTCCCCTGGGGAGCTCCTGGGGGAGGGGGAAAGGGGCCTGGAGGAAAGGCAGGATTGACAGGCGGTGGATAGGCAGGATTGGAACCTCCAGGGTACCCGACATTAGGGGGATACGGATTTGGCCCTGGCTGCCCTGGTGGAAGAAGCAAAGAATAAATTAAAATTAGAATTGCCCAGAGACTCTGAAAACAAATTACAAATAACAAAATGAAGGGGATTCAGTTTCTCACTCAATACTTAAAGGGTTAGGGTGGGAGAAGAGCATCCCCCCACACACACACACACCAAACACCTACCAGCACTGGGATTCCACATCGTCAGGTGTTTCCTCCAGCCTGAGGAGAAAGAAATAAAGGCAAAACGTTGACTGCCCATAGGTGGTAAGGGGATTTAGAGACCAAGTCCCAACTCCACGCCTCCAGCTCTACAGTACGCCCTGACAACTACCCTGACCTCCACTGACAACTACCCTGACCTCCACGTAACAAATGTTTCTTTCCACCCATTCCTTTGCCCTCAATACCTAGTTTATTCCTACTTCCCTACCTACAGTAACCTAGCTCCCAGGGCTGCTCCACCCTCCACTACCTCTGGCCGCAGCTGGAAGTCTAACTCCGCAAGAGAGGGGCAGAGTGGAGATATCCCCATCACTCATCTCCCTTTCTGTGACTGAATCCGTGCCTTTTACCAACCACAGATAAAGGAAGGATTTTAAACATTTTACCGCCCCCTCCCCAGGAACAGGACAGGGGACAGCACCCCCACCTCAGGCTAACAGACAGACCCTTCTCTTTTTTATTATTTATTGAATTCTTGTACATGCCCTGACGGGGGGATGGAACCCGCAACATTGGCATATGGAGACCACGCTCTAACCAACTGAGCTACCCGACCAGGGACAGAGGTGGGTATCTCCCACCCGCCCCCCCCCCACACACCTTCTCGAGGCCAACCAGGAAGATGTAGGCGAAACCAAAAAGGTGGCTCAGGAAAAATCCTCAAATGCTTACATATGTAGACACACCCTCTTGCCCATTAAAAGGGCAAATGGAGATCCTGGCTCCCAGCTGCCAAGGGACCCCTGACCCAGGAATGAGAAAAGGAGGAAATTGGGGAATCCAGATGCCCGTCACCTTTACACCACCGCCTGGTTTCGATTTGTCCTTCTCAGTCTCCGCTCTCATTTCCTGGTCACCTCCACTCTAGGGTTCGGCACCCACCTCAACTACCACCTAATTGGTAGTTATGTGGTCATTTGGCATTATGATTGGAGAACATGTTCGTCAATCACTCCAATCCCTGACAGGCTAGAAGACCACGGTTGCAATAGGGGCGGAGCCGGACTCCTTACAGTGAGGCGGATGCGGTGGAGTGGGCCCGCCGGAAATCCTTGCGTGTGGAACTGGGAGCGACAGGTTGGGACGAGGCTAAGTCAGTTTCAGAGTAAAGCTCTTAAGAATGCAGAGAGGAAATTCAGAACCTCCCTTCTGAGCTACTTGTCCAGTGGCTGTAACACCTTTTAATGTGAATACGATACACCGTGATAAGTGTTGCAACACAGATATATACGGAACGCTTTTAGGGACGAGGGGGAAGCTGCCTAGTCTCAGCCCCAAGACTCAATATTGCCACCTCCCTCCTAGCCTCTTTGGGAAGTAAACATTCTTGCCGGAAATACAGAGATTTCCTAATCTCTCCTAGGTTGCCCCATCTCAATTGCATAGCTCCGCCATCTGGCGAATTGCATGAACCAGAAACCATCCCAGGCTAAGGAAGGACACTCCTCCAGGCGAAACCAGGAAGGTGGCTCAGGAAAAATCCTCAGATGCTTACATATGTAGACACACGTCCTTACCCATTAAAAAGGGCAAATGGAGTTCCTGGCTCCCAGCTGTAGAATTGCATAAATCAGGAATCAAGGAATCATCCTTGATGGCTCCATCCTTCGCCTCTTCCCCAACCCGCCTCCAACACCACTACATTGTGGAATCCCTGCACTTTGCATCTTTCTTGCTCCCAAACTACCATCATCTCTCAGTAGGATTACTGCAATGGCCTCTTTTTGTTTTCTTAATAACGCAATTAACAAACTTGATTTAATGAACATAGGAGTATATAGAAGAACCATGCACCCAAAACTTTAAAAATACTCATTCTTAAGAATACTCAAGAACATTTTATAAAAATTGGTCTTAGCTAATATAGTTCTAATTTCAAAGAATTGTACATACCATTAATTATCATCCTGTCTATAAATTTGCCTACTCCAGACATTTCATATAAATGGAAAATTATACAATATATGGCCTTTTGTTACTGTCACTTAGCGTAATATTTCCAAGGTTTATTTGTGCTGTAGTATTAATCAGTACTTCATTTCTTTTTATAAAGGAAATACTGAATAATATGCCATTGAATGTATCTACCATTTTTGTTTATTCATTTATCAGTTGGTGGACATTTGAATTGTTTTTACTTTTTGCCTATTATGAATATTGCTGGTATAAATGTTCATGTACAAGTTTTTGTGTAACCATATATTTTCAGAACATTTGGGTATGTGCCAATGAGAGAAATACTGAGTCATATGATAACTTTGAATATAACTTTTTGAGGAACTACCAGACTATTTTTCAAAATAGCCACACCACTTTACATTCCCACCAGCAATATAAGAGTTCCAATTTCTCTATATCTGTGTCAACACTTATTACTACCTGTCTTTATTAGTACAGTATAGCCATTCTAGTGGGTATGAAATGTTATCTAATTGTAGTTCACAATAATCTCTTAGCAATCCTGTCAACATTCACTCTGGCCTCCTTTCAATTCATTTTCCACACTGCAACCTGGGAGATTTTTTTCTAAAGCCAATCTGACATCACCCTGCTTAAAATTCTTAAATGACTTTTCATTATCTTCAAGAAAACATCAAAACTATTTTTAAGGATTTTATTTATTTATTTTTAGAGAAAGGGGAAGGGAGGGAGAAAGAGAGGGGGAGAAACATCTATGTGCAAGAGAGACATCGATTGGTTGCCTCACAACTGCAGCTGGGGACCTGGCCCATAACCCAGGTGTGTGCCCTGACTGAGAATCGAACTGAAGAACTTTTGGTTCGAGGGCCAGCACTCAGTCCACTGAGCCACACCAGCCAGGGCAAAACTATTTTTCCATGTATGTATTAATTTTTGTTCAATAGGTAGGTACATGAGCTGAAAACCAAAAACAATAGAGGTATAAATTCATAAGTCTCCCTCCTACTCTTGTTCTTCATCTTTCCAGCCTCTCCCAACCCACATAACCCCTGTAATTAGTTTTTTATGTATACTTTCACAGTTTCTTCATTACAACCAAGCAAATACTGATATAAATTTATGTCCCCCCTTTAAATACAAAAGCAGCAAATTATGCAGAGTTAATTTTCTACCCTTTCCTAATTAATATATCTTGGAGACATTTCCATATTAGTAAATAGGTATATAACTCAGTAATGTTCACAACTGCATTTTATTCTTTTGTATGATGTACCATAATTAATTTAACCAGTCAGCAGATTTTCACATTATTTTCAGTCACCTGCTATTAAAAATAGTTGCAATAAATAACCCTGTATATATGACATCTTACATATTCTTACTTTTGTAGATATTGATGTATAACTCCCACAGAGGTTGTATTTGTTTGTACTCTCACCAGCAATACATGAGTGACTGTTTTCCCCAACTCATCTAACAAAGGAATACTCAAAATCGTATTACTGTCATGTCTACAGTGTTCTGGCCCTGCTACCTCTCTCGTCTCATTTCATACTGCTCACCCCTGGCTTTCTGTCCTCCAGCCTCCAGAAGATCTTGGTGGTTCCTTTTGCAGGATGGCCTTTGCAAGTGCTGACCCTTCAACCTGGAATGCTCTCCCCGTTTCTTTCCACTTTTCCTAATTAACTCCTGCTCATTCATCAGCTCTCAGCTCCAGGATCACTTACTTCTTTAGGGAAGAATCCTGGATACTATAGTCAGGTGAGGTCCCTTTTTTGTAGTTTCTGATGCAATCTTGCCTTTCCTTTAACACACCTATCTCAGTTTATAATTATACATGAATCAGTACATACTTTATTAAGATCAGCTTTCTATTTTAGACTGCAAGCCTCTTGAAAGCAGGGACTGCATTCACTAAAGCTCAACACTTCACACAGTGCCTGGTACATAGGAGGACATCAGTGAATAAACTGTTAAATTTAAAACTATGTGAATGAATGAATGAATGAATGAATGAATGAACAAAGAGAAATAGAGCATGGTAGCTCTGGAGTCAGTCAAACAGACCTGGATTAAAATCCTGGATTTGCCACTCACTGCAAGACCTCGAATAAGTAACGTAACCTCTTGGAACATCAGTTCCCTCATCTGTAAAATACAATCGGCCCTCCATATTCGAATGTCTTGCATAGGGTGGTTGTGATGAGATAATCACGAATCTGTAACATAATTACCAGTTATTATATGCTAGAATGGATTACTATCATGATTCTCCTTACTATTAAGGATCACTATTTGACCAGGATGATTTTAACCTCTGGCAGGACCTTCATAAGTTGCCAATATCCTCCATATCTCTCTTCACCTACCTGCTACGTGGAAAGTTCTTTATCAGACTTAAACTCAGATTATTTAAAAACATTTAAATAATGCTTTTAAAGCTCACTGCAGCTCATCCATTAAATCAGTAGTTATTCACCATGCTTCTATCATTCATCCATTCAACAAATACTTCTCGAGCCACCCAGGAACTGTTCTAAGCACTGGAGAAAGAGTAAAAACACAGTAGGAAAAAAACCATTGTTTTCACTGAGGTACTATTCTGGAGGAAGAGAGACAATATCAATAAGTATATAATACAATGTCATGTACTGAGTATACTATGTAGAAAAATGAATGAAATAAGGGAGGAGCTATGGTACAACTATTTATACATTTTTGTAAGCTGTGGAAAAGAGTTCAGATTTTATGCTAAGTGTGAATGGAAGCTTCTGGAGGATTTTGAGCACAGGAATGACATGATCAGATTTTCATTTTTAAAAAATCATTCTGTCAAATCAGTGTTCATAGAAGTATTATTCATAATAGCCCAAAGACAGAAACAACCCAACGTCCATGACAGGTTGCCCTGCCTAGTGTGGCTCAGTTGGTTGGAGTGTCTTCTGTAGACCGAAAGGTCATGGGTTTGATTCCTGGTCAGGACACATACCCAGGTTGCAGATTTGATCCCCAGTCAGGGTACTTATGAGAAGGCGGCCCACTGAAGTGTTTCTCTCTCTCTCTCTCCCCCTCTCTTTCTGTCTCTCCCTCCCTCCCTCTCTCCCTTCCTGTCTCTAAAAGCAATGAAAAAAAAAAACAAACCAAAAAACAAAAAACAGGCAAGGATAAGAAAAAAACGTGGCATGTAAATACAATGGAATAGTGTTGAGCCTTAAAAGAAAAGGAGCCTTGGCCAGTGTGGCCCAGCTGGTTGGGCGTCAGGGCACATGCCTGTGTTGCAACAGATCAATGTTTCTCTCTCATATTGATGTTTCTTTCCCTCTTTTTCTCCCTCCCTTCCACTCTCTCTAAAACCAATAAGCATGTCCTTGGGTGAGGATGGAAGGACGGAAGGAAGGAAGGAAGGCAGGCAAAGGGAAGGAAAGAAAAGGAAAGGAAGAAAATTCTATCACATGCTACAACATGGATGAATCTTGAAGACAATATTTTAAGTGACATAAGCCAGGCACGAAAGGATAAATACTGTATGATTCCACTTATATGAAGTACCTAGGGAAGTCAGATTCATAGAGACAGAAAGTAACTGTCAGGGACTGGAGGCAGGGGAAATGGAGAGTTATTGTTTTGTTTTTGTTTTTATTTTTAGATTTTATTTATTTTTAGAGAGAGAGGAAGGGAAGAAAAAAGAGGAGAGAAATATCAACGTGTGGTTGCCTCTCACGCGCCCCCTACTGGGGACCTGGCCTGCAATCCAGGCATGTGCCCTGACTGGGAATCAAACTGGCAACTCTTTGATTCTCAGGCCAGCACTCAATCCATTGAGCCACACCAGCCAGGGCTGGAGAGTTATTGTTTAACAGGCACAGAGTTTCAGTTTGGAAAGATGAAAAACATCTGGAGAAGGATGGTGGTGATGCTTGCACAACAGTGTGAGTGTACTCGATGCCACTGCACTATACACTTAAAAACAGTTCAAATGTTAAAAGAATATATGTTCTGGCTACTGTGTGGTAAAAAAACAAGATAGGGAAGGCAGTTAAAGTGAAAGCAGGGAGCCCAATTGGGGGGCTACTGTTGTAGTCCAGGTGAGGGATGGTGTTGGTCTGGATGGAAGTTGTGGAGATGATCAGGAGTGGCTAGACTCTGCATATTTTTTTAAGGTAGAGCTTATCAGATCTGGACTGGATATAGAGTGTGAAAGAAACAGATAAGGATGAACCCAAGAATACTAAATAACTGAGAAATAACAGTGCCATTTACTGAAATAAAGAAGATTGGGGAGGAGCAGATTGGTACATCTGGATAACGTTAGGATGCTTATCAGATATCCAAATGGAGAGGTTGAGAAGGCAGTTGATTTGACATTCTGGAGCTCAAGGAGAGGTCTGGTCTGAAGAGAAAAAAAATCAAGAGTTACCAAGGTATGGGCCCGGCCAGGTAGCTCAGTTATTTAGAGTATCATCCTGATATGCCAAGGTTGTGGGTTTGATCTCCAGTCAGGGCACATACAGGAAGCAACCAATGAACGCATCAATAAGTAGAATAGCAAATCAATGTTTCTCTCTCTCTCTCTCTTTCTCATCCTTTCTCCATCTAAAAATCAATAAAATAAAAAAAAATTAAAGAGTTACCAAGGTATGTAAAGCCAAAATGCTAGATGAGATCAGCTGGGAGAAATAGTAGAAAAGAGGGCCCACCACTTGGCTTTGGGCCTGCCAACATTTAAAAATTGGGAAGAGAAGAGGAGGGAGCATAGGATACAGAGTGGCCTGCAAGGAAAAGGAAAACCAGATGAGAGTGGTATAAAGAAAGGAGTCAAGGAGGAAGGTATCAAATGTGTCAAATGCTACTGATAACTTACAGAGGATGAAGACTGAGAATTGGTCATTGTCTTTTGCAAGGATGGTGAATTTTTAAGAGCAGTTTTAATTACATGCTAGAGAAGGAATTTTGCCTGAAACAAATTGAGGAGAGAATGAGAAGTGAGGATGTGGAGACAGCAAATAAAAGCAATTCTTCTAATGAGTATTGGTAAATATGAAAGCAGAGGAATGGAGCAGCAATCATAACAGGATGGGCAGCCTAGGAAGGCTTTTTAAGATGGGTGAGTTTAAAGTGTGTTTGTAAACTGATGGAAATAATCCAGTAGAGAGAAAAAAAATGATGTTGCTGGAGAAAGAAGGGATAATTGAAAGAGCAAAGTTCCTAAGTGACTAGGAAGAGAGGAGTCCGAGGTTACGTGTGGAGGCACTGACCTCAGATAGGGCAGTTTGTTTAGCACAGGGAGCTGGTTGAGAGAATGAACTCTGAAGCCAGACTACCTCCTTTGTAACGGTGAACATGGTACTTCCAAAGAAACACTTCCGTGTTTCAGTTTCCCCATCTGTAAAATGAAGGATAATAATAGCTAACTCATTAATACATGTAAAGGACTCACACCATTGGACATATAGTGAAGTCCTATATATGCTGTTATTATTGTAATAGGAGGGAAATCAGAGTCTACAGGTCCAAGTGCAAATGCATTGGTAGATCTAGTTGTGGGAATATGTGACTATTCTTTACTGATTGCTCATAATTTTTTTTTCCTGCATGGAAATAAGCAAAGTTATCAGTTGAGAATGAGGTAGGATGGGAGAATATTTCCTGGTAATAGTAAATTTGTTCACATGCTCTTCCTAAATTCTATGAGTAATCATGAGAATTACTGAAAAGTTGGAAAATACAAACAAGGACAAAGAAAAAACAACTTTTGAGGTTCCATCACCCAAACAGAATAGAATCATTGTTGTTAATATTTTGGCATTTTTCCACCAATTTTTTTCTAGGTATACACCTTTAATTTAATTTAATTAATTGATTTTTGCAGAGAGAAAAACATTGATTTGTTTTTCCACTTATTTATGCATTCCTTGATTGCTTCCTGTATGTGCCCTAACCAGAGACTGAACCTGCAACTTTGGTGTATTGGGACAATACTCCAACCAACAGTCACCAGGCCAGGACTAGGTACAGACTTTTTAAATTAATGAGTAAATACAGTTGACCCTTGAACAACATGAGTTTGAACTGTGCAGGTCCACTTACAAGTGGATTTTTTTTGATGAACAGTATCTGTACTGTTTTTGCTCCACAGTTAGGAGTCTGTGGGTGCGAAGGGCTAAGTGTAATGCATTGATCTGTACCATTTTATACAGGGGGCTTGAGCATCCTCAGATTTAGGTATACACAGGGGATCCTGCAACCAATCCTCCACTGATATTGAGAGACAAGTTAAATTTATGAGGAGTGCCCTGGCCAGTGTGGCTTAGCGGATTGAGTACTGGACTGCGAAGCAAAGGGTCACCGGTTTGATTCCCAGTCAGGGCACATGCCTGGGTTTTGGGCCAGGTCCCCTGGCGTGGGGCGTATGAGAGGCTACCACACATTAATGTTTCTCTCCCTCTCTCTCTCCCTCCCTTCCCCTCTCTCTAAAAATAAATAAATAAGATATTTTTTAAAAAACATACAAATAGTTCAAAATTCAAGAGGTAAAAATTCAGTGGTAAAAAATCAGTCCTCTCACTGTTCACCCCCTCTGTCTTCAGCCACAGAGTTTTTCACCCATAAGTACACCTCTATTCATAGACTTATGTTTTCCAGTTTCTAAAAAGCTTATTTACATGCATATTGCCTCTCCATGAGCATGGAATCACTAATCATGGAAATACCAACTAGGCAAACACTGGATTTGGTATAGTAATCATATTTTATCATAGAATCATGGAATTATAGGGTTGAAAAATGACTTAGAGAATTATTTATTCAACTTCCTGTGAAAATTAAATAAACATTTCTAACAGTTCACAGGGGAGTCAAAATGATAATCTAGGTTTTCTGCCTTTTATGTTACTGATGCCTTCAATACAGCATATTACAATATGCCCACTCAAAATTACAGCAAGTCAACATTGTAATGATTACCACAACCCTTGCTTTGTTCCTTATATTTATGGCCTATCTGAAGTTTTGGAGATGGTCATAGTTGTTGTCGTTTTTAATAAGCTTTATTTTTTATTATTTATTTATTTATTTATTTATTTATTGAAGATTTTATTTATTTATTTTTGGAGAGAGGGGAAGGGAGGGGGAAAGAGAGAAGGAAAGATCAATGTGTGGTTGCCTCTTTTGTGGCCCTCACTGGGGACCTCGCCTGAAACCCAGGCATGTGCCCTGACTGGGAATCGAACTAGTGACCCTTTGGTTCACAGCCCGCGCTCAATCCACTGAGCTACACCAGCCAGGGCAATAAGCTTATATTTTAAAACAGTTTTAGATTTACAGAAAAATTGAGAAGGTGATAGAGGTTTTATACTCCCCATACCCAGTTCCCCTATTATTAACATTTTCCATTAGTATGGTATGTTTGTTACCTTAATGAACCAATATTGACTTATGGTTACTAACTTTATTCAGATTTCTTTAGTTTTACCCAAAGTCCTTTTTCTATTCTAGAATATCACATTATATTTAGTCATCACTTCTCCTCAGGTTCCTCTTGGTTGTGATACTTTCTCAGACTTTCTTTGTCTTTGATGATCTTGATAATTTTGAGGAGTACTGGATGGGTATTTTGGAAAATATTCCTTTATTGGGTTTTGTTTGTTTTTCTTGTGATTATGGTTTGTTTGTATGTTTTTATCCTCAATGAGGACATTTTTTTTCATTGTGTTTTAGAGAGAGAGGAAGGGAGAGAAAGAAACACTGATGCAAGAGAGAAGCATCTATTGGTCACTTCCTGGACACAGGATTGAACCGCAATCTAGGTATGTGCCCTGACCAGGAATCGAACCTACAACCTTTTGTTGTGGGACAACAGTCCAACCAACTGCAGATTTATTTTTTATTTTTTATTTTTCAAATATTTTATTTATTATTTTCAGAGAAAGGGGAAGGGAGGAAGAAAGAGAGGGAGAGAAACATCGATGTGCAAGAGAAATATCAGTTGGTTGCCTCTCACACGCCTCCAGTGGGGAACCTGGCCCACAACCCAGGCATGTGCCCTAGACTGGGAATCAAACCAGCAACCTCTTGGCTTGCCGGCCAGCGCTCAGTCTACTGGGCCACACCAGCCAGGGCTGCATATTTATTTTTTATTTAATATAACCCTTGTCAGCATAGGTCTATATATTCTTTTCATGTGACATTATCCATTTCTAATAATTTATGGCATTTTCATAAACATCATTTTTAATGATGAAAATCCCTGCTTTGTTACTTAAGATCTATGTAACCTTAGACACATTCCTAAATTTCTCTGAGCACTTGGTTTCCTCCCCTGTAAATGCTGCTCACAAGATTGTAATGAAATAGGCAAATAGGCTGTTGCACAGAGGCAAAACACAATGCAAAGTTATGTTTAAGATTATTTAGAGAGTGGCGTTTAATCTAGATTGGGGGAAAAATAGGCAGCCAAGAGGCAATTTCAGTAGTTGAGACAGCCAGATCCAGGAGGAAGGAAAGGGGGGTGGTGCCCAGAAGCAAACCCTGCCCATACAACCTCAGGGGGACTTGAGAACTGACCAGGTATGAGTGGGATGAACTGGGGCCACAGGAGGGGACAAAAACATCTTCCTTATCGGGATCTTCTGGGACCAAGAGAAACTTGGTGTCCTTGAGAGTCAGGGAAGAAGGGAAGGCAGACCTGTTGGTGAGGGGTAGGCAGGAGCTTGGATTTTGATGTGTTTAGTTTCAGGTGGTGGCTGCCTATCCAGGTGGTCATGTCAGAGAATTAGAGAGCTGAGTCAGAAGGAAGGTGAAATCTCTTGGGCTCTCCAGAGGCTAATCCTGGAACTCTAGAACAACCAAGCTAGAAAGGGGCTAGAGATCATCTCAATGCTCAATCACAACTGCTACCAGGTACTGTGTATGACCTGTCACCTTTGTTTTTTTCACTTTGAATTGACCCTGCAAGCAGGGTAAGTGTTTTTATCTATACATTACACATGATAAAGCTGAGATTCCAAAGGTTAAGTAACTTGCCCGTGGACACTGAGCTAGTTGGTCACTAAGCAGGAAGCAATCCTATTGTAGTGAAGTCAGGGCTCCCCCATTGCTCTTCTGGGATTAGACAAGAAGGCCTTCAACCGGTTATTTGGCAAATGAGGAATCTGAGCCATAGAAAGAGGAAATAATTTGCCCAAGGGCACTTGAATAGTTAGACACTGAGCTAGAGCTATAAACCAGGAACCTGTAACAGGACTAGCCTTGAGGGGCACGCAGTATTAAAGGGGTCTTGGGTGGGAAAGAAAAGCCAATAAAGAAAACACACAAAAAAGAAATGAAGGAAGGAACTTTTCACTGTGGCTCACAAAGCCTTGCCTACAGTTCTCCATGCCAGCTTTTCTCTCTCCCTGTCACACACCCCACACTTTTGCTACTCAGGTTACTTGCAGTTACTTGCAGTTTCTTGCTGCACGGTGTGATACTACACCCCACTGGACCAGGAATGCTGTACTGCCCCCAACACTCCTGGAAAACTGTTCATTTAAGACCCAGCTCAAGCATCCTGTGCTGTGAGGCCTTCCCACTCGAGCTTCAGAAGAGGACATCCCCTCCAAAGACACTGTACAGGACCCCAGTAAAGTGAGTTGTGGGTCTCTGAGTACCTTCAGAGCAGCAATTTCATTGTATTCATCCCTCTTTTCCCAATGCCCTTCATGGGATCCCACCAAATAAAGGCTTGTGGAGGAAAAGGAAAAGAAGAGAGCCAGGAGGAACCCAGGATCACAAGAAGGGACGTGGAGCCACAAAAGCTGACTTTATCTCTTCCTGTGCACACCTGCCCTCTGTAACGGGTCAGAACTATAGTGGACTGGATGTCCACAGAAGGACCCGAGCATTTGTCAAGGGGGAAAAGCAGTGGTGAGGCAGAGCAAACAGGCCTACGTTCACCATATGTATGTTTGCACAGGGATGACACATAAACTGTATATTTACACATGAGAAATGGTAACGGCTGGTTGAGAGTCTTGGAACAAGGGCCTTGCTGAAAGTCGAAGTTGCAGATTCTCAGCTGAGGCCTACAAGGGACAATGACAGTGGGAAGGAGTTGAGAGACAGTCTTCTGGGCAGAGAGGTGGGCAGCTATGTGGACAGCCCTCTGGGAAGGTGTGCATCCTGAGGAGGGGCCAGGGTGGTCAGGCGCTGCTGTACACACTCAGCTGTCAGCCGTGCTTCCGGGTCTGCATCCCAACAGTCCTCTAGGAGCTCTCTCAGGCCACCAGGGTCCTGGGAAGAATGAGCAGGAGGCAGGCTTGAATCCAGGATCCTGACTGGCCCCCTAAGTAGTCGCCAAGTTTAAAAGGCATCCACTGTCCACCACTCCTCTGTTTTCAACACTTCTCATTCTTCCTGGAGCAATCCGCCCCTCCCGCTCACTAAAATCCTGCCCACTGCATCTTGTTGCCTGAGACAGGTTCTCTGGGTGCCTTCCAAAGTGTCCTCTTTTCCGTCTGAGGAGCTAATTTTGGTTAATGGGTTAACATGTTGATGGGAAATTGCTCTCCTTCATTTCAGGCAAACAGGGTCTTCTGCAAGCAGTGCCTGGGCCTCTGTTACCTAAGGCAGCAGATACTCGTGCAGTCTGACTCGTGCATGTCAGACCAAGCAACAGGGAAGGCTTTCCCTGTTAAACTATTTGTACAGACCCCTGAAATTTCACTCTTAGACTACTGCTTTACCTTTTTATACCTAGAACTGTCTCTATTGGGTCATGGCAGAAACACAGATGTGTAGGACAGAACGAGGAATTATTGGATTGAATTATTATTGGATACCAGTGTACCAGTAGAGAAGCCATCTTGGGGACAGAACTCAGGGCAGATGCAAAGCCAAGGAGGACTAACTCATGATAGGGAAGAAGAAAGACAGACTGGGCATGACTGAGCAAAGGGAAGGTATGAGTCTCAGAAATGGTCTGTGTGAGGCTTAGAGTGGAAGAAGATGAACTGAGGTACAGAGAAAGTTTGCCCAGCTTCAGCTGGACATGAGCCAGAAGTGGTAAGAGATGAAAAGATAGGAGTAGAGGAACTGGTCCTGGCAGACAAGCCCTGGAAGCCCATACCCAGACTCTCCAGGTCCCTTTCGCATCAGCCTGTGGTCTCTTACTGTGGCAAAGCAGCACCAGGTGGGTGGGATGTAGGGACGTCTTCTCTCCTCCACTGCCAAGGTCCACAGTTCACAGGTGGTGGGCGTGCTACCCAGTTCTGCCTCATAGGCCAGTTGGAAGGGTGGTGGTCTGCTGTCTGGGGATAAGCACATAGGGGTACATGTCAGCTAGTGCTAGTGGTACCTTCCTTGTGGAAAGACCATGGGGTAGAAGGGCAGAGACTCCTGGGTTAGGAAGTAGGTGGATCTGAAATGGATGGGTGAGGTATTGAGGAAGAGAGGGGACTGTCGTTCCCATCCTTACCAGGCCACAAATCTGGGCAGCGGCTCAGGATCTCCCATAGGAGCAGAGCTAGAGAATAAACATCAGCTCGTCGGAGGGCTGTGCCCCAGTCCTGTAGATCCAGAGTCTTGTCCAAGAGCTCTGGGGACATATACCTCTGGGTGCCAGCCTGGAGAGAAAGGTGTGGAGGAACAAAAATCATCTCCTTGGCAACCTTCACCACAACACTCGTCCATGCAACATCCCCCCAACTACACACTCAGCAGTATCCCAAAAGCTGTAGCCACAGCTGTACTGTTGCTACAGCAATGGGCACATCCTCATCAGCACCACCACCATCCTTCTAGGCCTCATCCTTATCCCGAGTACTCACCTCCATGATGGCAGCCGGACCTTGGGGTTGAGTAGGGGCCCAGGTTGAGGGCTGAGTGAGGCCAGGTAGCACCAAGGCAAGGCCCAGGTCTCCAATGGCACATGACCCGTCTTCCCGAATGAGCACATTTTGGCTGCTCAGATCTCGGTGGGCAATACCTGGTTTATATTGGCCTGTGGGAGAAGCCAAGGTTGAAGGGGCATGGATCTTCCTTTCTCTTTTGTCCCAATCCTTCCCCTCCAAGCTAAAAGAGAATCAGAAACATAGCAGTGTGGCTCCTGACTCCCATGGCTTCCTGTTCTCAGCTCACCCACCATCCTGCCAGCGCTCCTCATGGAGAAATGCCAGGCCCTGTGCCAGGGACAGTGCCATCCGCAGGGAACTTCCCCAGTCACTGGTGTTCTGGGTCAAGTAGTGGCACAGGGAACCCTGAGGAGAAATAGAGAGAAGAGGGGGACACACAAAGCTGGAGGTGGCTGATCCACCCCAGAGAGCAGAGATGAGTTGACAGACATCTTTCAGCAGGCCAACACACTGACTCTTGTAGGCCAAGATAACAGGCAATAGAGGAGTTAGAATGTGCATCAGTCCTGTTGACCAAAAAAATAGTAACTCTAGTTCAAGTGTCCTGAGCACTGACTGTGGGCCAGGCCTCCTGTAACACTCACAACAACTCTAGGAGGTAGGTACTCTTGTCAATCCCCTCTGACAGATGAGGAGCTTGACAGAGAGTTCACTGAGCTTGCTGGAAGTCACTTGGTGAAAGAGAAGTGGAGCTTGAACGCAAACAGTCTGAGTCTAGTCACTCACTGTTAACCACATTATACTGCCTCACAGAACTTGGGACAAAGACAGAAAGAGAAGAGGCAGGGTGACTTGACCAGGCCACCCCTCATGAACCACAGGGCTTTAGGTGGCAGGTGTGCATGGGAGAGCTGGCCAATGGGGTAGAGCTATTGGGTAGGAGAGTAGAGGTTGGGGAGCAAGTAGAAATTTTGGGGAAAGGAGCAAGGATCCTTCATTCAACAAATGTTGAGCACTTTCAATGTGCCAGGGAAGTTAAACAAACAGAACCAGAAAAGCAGTGATTTTTGAACTGGGCGGTGAAGCACATGGTCAAAGAGGGAACTTTCCCGAATTCAAGGTTTCAGAGTTGGAAAAGCTGTAAGTGCTGATAAAGTCCAAGTCCTTACTAGGCCCACAAGGCAGATTGTAGTCTGGCCCCTGCCTGCTTCTTCCTCTTCATCCTTACTGCTCACTGTCCTCCCCTCAAGTCATGTCTGTATGTTCTTCTCTTACAGTACCATGGCTGTCTCTTTCGGCACCTAAAACACTTGATATTTTACACTTATTTTTGTGTTTACTTGACCCACTTCTGACTCCCCTACTACTCCATAAAATCTGTAAAGGCAGGGTATGTTTTTCCTAGCATTTAGCACAGTGCCTGACACATAATGCATAAATATTTGTTGAATGAATGTGTGAATGAATTTGGAGGGCTATGCAACAAGGTATTTCTTTAACAATGATTTTCTTTAAGGTACAGAATATCAGTTGTTTTGATTTCTCCCTTATCTATTTTCTGAGTTAAAAATATTAGCAAGTATTTCTTGTACAATAAAAAAAGAAAAAAACAATAAAAATAATTTTTAATGTTTTAAAAAAGAACTTTAAAGCAGAATAATAAGTGTGGACAAGGCCCAGCCACCATCCAGTCACCACCCCCACCCCTACCCCACACCTCCATACCCATTCATACGGCAAACACACACATTTACATTTCTTGGTCCTCACCCTGGGGTGCAGTTCCAATACCAGCAGGGGCCCACAGTGCAGGGGGCCAGGGCCCCCCTTGCTGGCAGTGATAAAGCGGACAATGTGGTCATGCCGTAGGCCTGGCAGCTCATACAACGCTCTCTCAGCTCGGAACTGGGCCACAGCCCTCACGGGGAAGGCCTTGATGGCTACCAGTTCTCCTTGCAGCTGCCCAGCCCACACCACTGCGTGACCTCCTTCCCGGATTACCTGGGGAGATATGGTGTTGGGTGTGGTGCTCAACTAGTACCAGGGCTAGGCTTCCTCCTCAGCACACTCTCTCTGAGAGTGCCTGGAGGACGCTTCCCACCCTCCCTGAGCACCTGGGAGAAGCACAGCTCAGGCAGCTCAGGCAGCTCAGGCAGCTCCGCACTCCAGTCTCTGCCTGAGTCTGGCTCTGGCTCTGGCTCTGGCTCTGGCCCACCTCTCACTCTGTAGGCCTTTCCCTGTAGCAGGGCTGGGTTAGAGAAAAGCCTTAGGGTCAGGGGGCACAGGCATGGAGACTGGGAAAGGGGCTTTGTGGAAGGTCATAGGGGTCAGGTTGTAAAGGTCTCAGAACCATAGGAAGTTTGGAGAGGGGTCAGAGCTTTGGGGCAGTGTCTAGGGGTCACAGGGGATGGATGGGGCAGAATATACCCAAGAAGATGTTGCCCAGCAGCAGCAGGAGGAGAAACAGCCCCAGCAGCACCAGCACCATCCAGATGGACTCGCCTGGGCATTAAAGCAAGAATGCAGGCTGGATGAGCCCTGCCCCAAATCCTCTCTCTGCTCCTCTCCCCTTCCTCAGAGATCTTGCTTCTCAACCCACCCCCACCCTGGTCACAAGCCTCGTTATCTCCCAGTCACCAGGGCAACCAACTTCTCAAGGCCAGGAGGAGCGAAGCTTGGGATGGGGGTAGGGTGAGAACTGGCCCTAGTTCTACCTCTCACCCTAACCTGGGCCCCAGCCCCCACCCTGGTTCAGCACCCCAGGGGGCTACCTGAGATGGCCTGGGAACCCTGGGAGCCAGGAGTCCCAGGGCTCTCCAGAGGAGGTAGATGGCTATAATTGGCATTGCAGAAGTCAGTGCCACAGGAGCAGGTGAAGAGAGTGGAGCTGGGGCTAGGCTGAGCTCGGGGGCTTGGGTCACACCGGGGGGAATCACAGCCTGGCTCATCACTGTCTCGGCATCCTGATAGGGTGAGATTGGGAGAAGAGGAGAGAAAGAGAGAAGAGGATTAAGTGAGAGAACAAGATATCTACATCTATATCTATATCTATAAATATATAAAAATGTGTGTGTGTGTACTCACACAGAGAGAGAGAGAGAGAGAGAGAGAGAGAGAGAGAGAGAAACGAAACACATGTGCTCAAGCAAGCATAATGGGGTCTGGGGACAGAGGATAAATCCCTTCTCAGAGGCATCCCTTCGATCTCATATGGGCTTTTCTTTCCCTCCAAACACTCCATTTCTCCTCCTCTCCCTCAGCTGCCACCCTCAACCCAGGATGTATGTACCTGTCTCCCACCCTAGCTATCAACTGCCATATACTTTGCCATTCACCTTGCATCTCCACCTGTGCCAGGTCCTGGGTCAGGTTCCAGATCCCAAAGCAGCAGCGGCTGTAGAGGCAGCGGATAACCCTGGGGGGCCCTGGTCCTGCATCTAGCAGCTTCCCCAGTGTCTTTGTGCTTCCCCGAACTCCGGGGGCCTCAAAGAACACACATGTCCGCCTGCTTGGGGGTGCTGTGGCCCAAGGTGGGGAAGGGGGAGGGTTCAAGATGAGAGTGAATGCCCAGGCAAAAATAGCAGCCACAAAGAGAGACAAAACATGTTTCATATCCCAGGGCCAGCATGGTAAAGCTATATGAGGAAAGAGTGTCAGCAAAGGCCTGGAACCTGACCCCCGCCATGGGGACACATGACTCTACCCTTCACCCTCACTTACCCACCCCACTCACCACCCTTCCAAAGGGGTGGCTGCTGCACAAGTGCCCCTTTGCCTCATTGGGTGAATGGAAAGACACTGCACCTCCCTGCAGACACTTACCTTGCACAGCTGCGGGAAACAGAACCCAAAGCCCCAGAGTACCCAGCATCATTTTGAAGGAGGCAGCAGCAGGAGATGGGGAGCATGAGCCAGCATAGCTGCCCCTGGCCATAGCTTCCTTTAGATACAGGGCACTATGGGGCTTCTGATCCCTCAGTCCCCAACTCCTCCCTCCTCCCTCTTTCCAGTCTCTGTGGGGGAGACGGCTGCTGTGGGGGAGAGGATGGGTGTGGGGAAAAGCAAGGAGAGAGAGGGAGGAGCAGAGAACCAATCTCATATCCTCCTCTATTCAGCCACCTCCTCTTTTCTTTGCAAAGTGGGAGAAGGGGGGCTTGGAGGCCCAGCTGAGAACCCAGTGATGCCTAACTTCAAACCTCTGCCCTTTGCTAACCCTGGAAGAAAGCACTGGATCCTGTCAGCCAGGAAACCAAAGTGAGGTCAAGTGCACAAAGCCATTCAGCTGTGCCCAAGATACCTTCCAACCTTTATCAGGTCTCAGATCTACAGCTCCCTCAGCAGAGACAGGCTTCACAGTCCATACTAGAGTTGACCTCATTTTCCAAACTAAAGAATCAGAAATCAGTTATGTAAAATTTCTCAGAATTAAAAAAAAATCACACTGAAAATGGTGTAATGGTAAATTTTATGTTACCAGAATTTTTAAAATCACTTTGAGTCACACACTAAACAAATCACTATTATTGAGAAGGCAACAAACTTTTATTGAGCACTTATGTGGTAGGACACAGCTAGGGCTATACATTTTACAATCACCTCATCTAATTCTTCCATTAAACTAGTTATTATTACTTTCACTTTTAATGGCTGAAAAGCCCAAAAATAAATACAAAACTCAGCAGTAAGTATTTCCATGTAATACAGTATTTGAATATTTGAATTTGGATTGTTGAGAAAAAAACTACATCATTACCTGCCAGCAGGTCACTAACTAGAAAAGGAGGGTACAGTTCAAACTATCGCCACCAGAGGTCAGCAGACATAGGAGAAACTCAGGGCGCAGGGAGGAGGCAGCAAGAGCCACTTTCCACGACAAACAAACATCGTACACCTCCTGTTATCTATTCAGTTGCAGGGACTGTAAAATGTGAAGGGAAGTCACAGGGTGTGTAGAGGGAATGCCAGCACGATATGGAAGGAGAGAACTATGGCTTGTGCTGCAATAGAGACAGAAGTCCAACTCCACCAGACTGAGAAACTACGGTAACCATTTCCACTGGTATGAGCAGCTGGCTCCCGAGAATTAGTGTCACCGGGACCAGTTCCGTTTCCCGGGTGTTCTGTCCCCCTGGTGGCTGCCTGGAAGCCCTTTCTTGGAATGATCTGGCTTACACAAGGGATGAAGGTCTGAGTATTGATTCTTTGATTCTGGAGCCTTTCTCCTGGGGAGACTAGATGAAAAAGTAAAAGTTCAGTAGTTGTGAAGCCAAAGCTGGAGTGATGATCAGGGCTAGAAGCAGATAGACAGCTGCCCATCCTTTTTTGGGCCGTTCTGGGAGTCTGCAGGACCCAGCCAGTTAGATGACTGGAATGTACTTGGTTACAGCTATCTTCCTTCACCAGCGCTCAGATCAGATAAGTCTGGGGCTGAACAGGAGAGTGGGGGAGGGATTGAAGGTCAAATAACTTCTTGTGTCTGGAGTGTCTCGGGAGACTGTCTCCTTCAGCAGGGAGCGAGGTAAGGATCAGGCAGGAAGGCAGAGTTTCCTCACCCAAAGCCTTGGTTCAAAGATAAACATTCCAGTCAGGTTTATGGGAAGTGTACCTGCTCTGAGCAGAGTTTAGAGTTGAAATGGTGATAGAAGGAGTAAAAATCTGAAAGCTAAGGGATTAGGAAAGTCCTGAGAAAGGACCTCAAGATAGGAATAAAGGCTTCCTGGATAAAGATACACAAAGATCTTCATCAGGATCCCCTGATTAAAGTCTGCAGTGGCCCAATAACTGATCTTTGACCCTACTGATTACAAGGCTAAAGGGAGTTGTTTATTCATTCAATTTAGAAAATACCTATTAGGTCCCAGTCTTATGGTATTTCATTAGTGCTGGGCCTACAATGATATGTAATTCCTGCCTTTCAAGAACTCATAGTCTAAAAAGGCAAGAAGGTAAATCAATAAGCAACCAGAAAATTACGTTATCAGACCAGGAGTATAAACAAGCAGTTAAATAAGCAGCTATATAAACAGAAAGATCAAATAAGCTAATTCTGTCCAGGGCATAAAAGACAAGGGAAGAAAGATGTCCAGACAGTTTCACAGAGAAAGGAATCTTTAAATCATCTCAAAAGTAAACACACTGAAAACAAGTAAGAGGGGGATGATTGTTCTAGGCAAAGGGAACAGCAAGAATAAATGCACAGAGTTATGAACACAAAGTGTAGCATTGGGGGCAGAGGGTGTGAGAGCTGGAGAAAGGTATGTGAGATTTAAGCAGAAAATCACCCTAGAGATAGACTGAGACCAGATTGGAAAGGTTTCAATTCCATTATCAAGGAACTTAGACTTTTCCTAAGAGCAAAGGATTTTAAGAAGGGCTCTGGTAGCAATGTGGAACATAGATGACTAGGGCTCAGAGGAGCTGGAAGCAAGATCAGTTACAAGACCTAAGCCAAGGTACCAGGACAGTGGAAATAAATTAAAAAAAAAAAAAAAGGAAAGGAAAAACATTAGGTACATTGTTATTGGTAATATTAACAGGATTGATAATGAGTGTTGAGAGATGAAAGGGAGAATTGAAAAGATGATTCTGAGGTTTCTTTTTTTTTTTTTTGATTCTGAGGTTTCAAGTACAAAGGCTCAAGGGGTAGTAATACTGTTAAGTGAGATGAGGAACACAAGGGTTATTTCCTCTTCTTACATGTTGAGTTTGAGTTATCCATGGGATATCCAGATGAAAATGTCCAGCCCTCGCTGGTGTGGATCAGCGGATTGAGCACTGGCCTGCGAACCAAAGGGTCACTGGTTCAATTTCTGGTCAGGGCATATGCTTGGGTTGCACGGCCATCCCTGGCTGCCACACATGTGAGAGGCAAACAACTGATGTTTCTCTCCCTTTTTTCCCTTCCCTTCTCCCTAAAAATAAATTTAAGCCTGGTTGGTGTGGCTCAGTAGACTGAACACCAGCCTGCGAACTAAACAGTCACAGGTTTGATTCAAGGTCAGGGAACAAACATACCTGGGTTGCAGGCCAGGTCCCCCCTCTCCCTTTGGGGGCCTGTGAGAGGCAATGGATCATTGCATCTCTCTCACACATGGAGGTTTCTCTCCCTCATTCTCCCTCCCTTCCCATCTCTCTAAAAATAAATAAATACAATTTTTTTAAATCTTAAAAAAAAAAGAATTTGGTAAAAGATGAGAGCTGGACAAACGGTCTGAGGAGTGAATAAAAGAAGAGTAAAACTGAGTGTAAACTATTTTGGGAAAGAAAAGAACCAGATCAGTAGCTTGAAGAGGAAGCAGAGGTTTTTCAAAATGGAGGGAAAGGATTTTAACGTGCTGACAATCTGACAAGAGTGCCCAGGCAAGACTGAAGATAAAAGGAGAAAATATGAAAACAAAGAAATAGAAATCTAAGACAATGAGCGCAAGTGACAGGGTTGAACTTGCAAAAGAAAAAAAAGTTTTCTCCTAAAAAGCTGGTGAATACATTGATGTTTGTAGGGACAGGAAAGGGAAGTTTGAGGAAATTCATGCTTCTATTTTCTGCGTAAAATAGGAATAAAGTCATCTGCTGAAAAAATGGGGTCCGTATTGGGAAACTTGCAATTAATGGCATCAGTCTCACTTGCCAAGACTATGAAGTACTTGGTTGCAGGGCCTGTTTTATATTTTATCTTCAACCTAGCTTAGTACCCAGCACACAGTAAAGGCTCAATAAATGTTTATGGAATGAATAGATGGCACTACTATTAAAGAAGGCCCATTTTAGGGTATAAAACAAACGAACCCAAAACAATGCTCCTCCCCCAATAGTTAAAATGTTACATTACTGATGGCTACATAAGGAAATCAAATAGCTGAGTTTACCCATAGCTCAGTGATTGACAAAGGAGGCACAGGGTGTCAAATGAGCAAAATAATCAGGAGTGTTGGTAGTTATAGAATAAAGAGTTGATCAAGGATTCTTAGGTTGGAAAGGAAAAGAAGCTGTAAGCTGACGGGAAATCAGAAAGGCTGTCAAAAATAATTTATTTGTTTCAGAAGGGGCCGCAAACCAGATGCAATCATGTTGACACAGGTGGGTATTAACCGAACGTAAATATGTTAGGGCTAGACCTTGGTTCCCAAATACAATTCTCCAAATAAAAAGAACCAAGGCTCCTTGGAGAAATGGCTGATTCTAGGGCTGGGGCAGGGAAAATACAAGTTGAGCATGAAGCATCTTGTTTATTAGAACCCGAGAAAGTGCTCAGAAAAATAAAAAGGATGTAGACATATCAAAGGGACACAGGAGCCAACCTGAGAGAGCTTGCAATGACTTACGCTGGGACAATTTGAACAACAAAAATAATGTAGTATTGAATTATAACAAACTATAAAATAAATTTACCTAATATTTAAGTATTTTTAAAAAGTACATGTAATATAAATTAATGGTGAAGAGATAATTTCCTCACAGAATTTCAAATACACTATGTAGCTACTACACTGAGGAAGCTTAATTCGCATTAAAGGCAGGGTAGACTTATCGACTAGCATCCAAAGAACACGGAGAGAAATTGGATAAACCTCGCAAACACTACCTTAACCAAGTGAGGGTTCCCACCAGTAATGTTATGTGGGTATCACATACCCCTTGATAGGATGTGATGAGGACATTTCACCTGGGTGGTATTTTTTTCCAGAAACCCGTAAGATCAGACTAATAATGAAAAATAAATAAATCAAATTCAGACTTGGGGACATTCTACAAGACACCTAGGCAATACTCACAAAGACTGCCCTGGTTATGAAAAACAAAAACTGTCGCAGACTACAGGAGACCAGGGAGACATTTTAACTAAATGCAATGTGGTATCCTGGAATGGATTCTAGAACAGAAAGAGGACATCAATGGGAAAACCAGTGAAATTCATAGAGCCTGGGGTTTCGCTAATATACCAATGCCAGTTTCTTACTTTTGACAATGTACTAGGGTAATACTAACAATGGGGAAAACAGGTGAAGGGGATATATAGGATCTTTTTGTACTCTCTGCAATTTTCCTTTAAAAGTATCCCCCAAAACTGCGCTGACTGGTGTGGCTCTGTTGGTTGGGCATTGTCCCACAAAGCAAAAAGTCACCAGTTTGATTCCCAGCCAGGGCATATGCCTGGGTTGCAGGTTTGGTTCCCCGTCAGGGGGTGATCAGGGTGTGTACAAGAGGCAACTGACTGATGTTTCTCCCCCACCTCTCAATTCCCTCCCTTCTCTCCTCTCTAAAAATAAATAAAATCTTTAAAAAAAAATCCAAAATAAAAAGCTTATTAAACAAAAGTTGGTGCTGCCTCTTCTTCTTGGACCTCCACATTTCTTTGAAGTCACAGCACACTGATCTGGTCATGACACCATTTACCTGGGAGTTAAGTGTAGGGCAACTGTACTGATCAGTGTGTACAGGAGCTCAATGATACAGCCGGAAACCTTTACTGGGTTCAGTACATGAAATTATAGCCATATTCTTCCCATTCCCAACCTTCTCAACACACCAGAGACATACCTTTTTATTAAAAAAATTTTTTTAATTGGTTTACAAAGGAGCTACAGACTACATTGAAACTAATCTTTGTACAAAAAGGCAAAAAAAAAAAAAAAAAAAGCGCCCCAAAACACCTAGACACAAAAGGTAGGAGACACAAGAAAGATACAAAAGAGCAGGAAGGAACTGAAAGACAAGAGAGATTAGCATTATACATACAGAATGGAGGGGGTTGGGAGACCAAGATGAGAGAGCATTTAAAAGTATTTCTCCACATAGCCCTGGTGATAATCAGATTGGAACCAACAACACAGTATGAATTATTAAGAGGTTTAAAAAGGCAACAGTGGTATGAAGACTGGTTATTGCCAGTGTTGAGAGAAATAAAGTTGTTTTAGGCACCAGAGGCTGTAGTAATGCCCCCCCCACCCCCCCCCCCAGGATGACAGACTCGGGAAGAGGAAGCAGGCCCTGGGGCAGCTGCCATGGGCAGCAGTAGAAGGGGAATCCTCAGGTCAATCCCAGCATATTTTCCCCATCTTACCCCAAAGTCTTTGAGCCCTAGATTCCAGGTGAGGGCTATAGGATGCCATTGGGAGAAAGGGGTGATAAGAAATATGAAGACCTGCCTCGCCCACAATGTTCAAGAGCTGTTGCTGGGAAAGTGGAGGGCTGAGCAGACAAAGCCCATTCCTTTGTGGAGAAGGCACAGTGTCATTCCTGAAGGTGAGAGAAACACACACCCCAGGAGAGGTATCAAGTCTTCACTACCCGCAGCCTCAGCTTAACCCAATTTGTTACGCTTTTCTTCCTGATACTGAAGGAAGTTGAGAGACAAATCACATCTCCTCTCACCTAGCAGATACAAGGCGGGCTGGAGTTGTTTGATGAAGAAAGGGAAAAATGGGACAAAATACTCATTTCTCTCAAATGAACTTCGTGGAGGAAATCTATTTGAGTTTTGGAAATCAAAGTTGGAGAAGACCTACGGGAGGAATGAATCCAGGGACACCCCCTTTTTTCCTTTCCCAGCCTTCAAATCTAAGGCAAGTGAGCCAAATCTGGGAGAGTAGGAATTTAAGCTTCAGGCTGCTTAATGTCTTCCTGGGGGGTGGTGTTTAGGGAAGGCAGACAAAGAAAAGAAACAGGTCAACCTCAAA
This sequence comes from Desmodus rotundus, assembly GCF_022682495.2. Lineage (NCBI taxonomy): Eukaryota > Metazoa > Chordata > Mammalia > Chiroptera > Phyllostomidae > Desmodus > Desmodus rotundus. The sequence goes on from NC_071389.1 coordinate 151,269,886, forward strand.
GCTGATCTGCTCATCCTCCCAGAAGAGGTCTGTACCCCAGGAGGAGAGCCAAGCGAGGCACCAGAGAGAGCACAGGCTCCCAAACAAAAGTAAAGCAACCTGCCCATATTTTATCAGCAGTTTTCAAAAGCAGTTTTCTGGGGTTGGAGAAGCGCCATGTCCTCCTCCCTTTCCCCAAAGCTACCGCTGCCACCTTTCATCCTTGCATATAAGTTACCGGCTCTCTTCTAAAAGAGATGAAACTCTGAGATTTCACATTTTCCCTCCCAACTCCAAGAGGCTACCCAACTTTGAATAGGGGGAAGGAGAGCTATGCAAAGGGCACCTCACTTGAGGCAGCTAGACTATCTTCATTTCCTTGGTACCTGGATCTCCAAAACTCGTTTGATCTGATCCCAAGGTCCAAAAGGCATCAGGGTACTTACAATTGAATGAAAACTTTAAGCAAGTAGCACCAGGGCTCCCTCAAAACATAACAGGGGCTTGATTAATACCCCCAGAAGAACCCCTCAAAATGTATATAAATTTATTGCATCCTAGCAAAGATCTGCAGCTTCCAGTATTCACACAATGTGAAGATAGTAATACAAAATATATTCTGAAAGTCAAACATCTGCAGTTCATAGTGCTTTCTCAGATTTGTTAAAAAAATACAATGCTTAGTTTCCTATGTAGGATATACAAAAGCAAAAAATATATATATGTATATAGTAGAAAAAATCAACCAGCCATAGTAATTTACAGCTTTTGTCTCTAACCCTCCCCCGATCAATCTTTACTCCACACTGCAGTCTATTCTTTCTGGGATCAAGGGTTCTGATTCTGAACCAGGCTGAGAAATATCCATTAAATTTAATTCTGCATAGCACCCACACAGTGCCGACTGGGAGGTCCCTAAAGGAAGATGGTGTGGGTTGTTACTGCTCTGGGTGCAAAGTCAGACAGTCAAATGACAAGCAAATGAAAGTGAATGGGCAACCTGAAAGAACAAGGGAAATGAGTTTTTAATATTACCACTCCTCTCCAAGGTTTGGTCGTTTTTAAAAAATTAAATAGAAAAGGAACTCATGTAAAAAGAATTTAGAATATGCCTCTCAGTTACATTAATTTCTGCTGACCAAAAGTTCAAAAAAAGGGATTTTCAGCAATAGCTCCTGACTCAAGGAATGTAGGCTCCTAACTTCCTGTGGAAAAGACTGAGTGGCTCACTGCTGCTGGAAGACAAAAGCAGAAGCTGCTTCAGTTGCGGGGTCCAACAAGATACAGGGTCTGGAGCTTCCTTGGTGAGAAGAAAATAGGGCAAGTGGAAAGAATTAGATATAAATTCACTCATATTAATGCTAATGAAAGGGGTGGAGGGTAAACCAACATTCCATGCCAGAGAGAAACATCATTAAAATAACATCCTAAAAGGTTGTAGTCCTCAGCTTCAGTAAGCTAGTTTAATAATTTCATACTGGGGAAGATTCCATTCCTTCAAATGCTCTAGCAAAATACTGCAAACTCCAGTGAGTTATCCTGCCTCTTTCCTCCAAAAGATGTCTATATACATGATTACAGCCATAAAATAACAGGTTCTGAGTTCTGCCTTTCATGGAATAAAGGGTTGTGACATATGGCTGGGCAAGGATGACTTTTACTTTAGTATTAATTTGACCTGGAGAAAGTTCCTTGCAATGATTCCTGAGTGTTAAAACAGTACTAAGTCTGCAGAGAAAGGACAAAGTGGAGTGGACTCTGTTTAGAATGTTAACAGTTATTGTACTTCAGGTTAAACAACACAAACTTACCCAAGCCCTAATTTGGATAGATTTTATGTAAAATATATAGTAGAATCATAGCATCATCTGTTTGTAGTCAAGGTAAAAAAATTTGTGAAAGGAACTAGGATTCTGCAATAGATGGTTTCACCTTCAAACACAAAAATAGTTTCTTCTTTTAAAAGTGCAGTAGAATATCCCCCATTCAGATATTAAAAACAGTATAGGAAATGGAGTAGCCAAAGAACTTATATGCATGACTCATGGACATGAACTAAGGTCGGGGGGAAACTGCTGGAGGGAATGGGAATACCAGATGGAGGGGATCAAAGGGGGAAAAATTGGGACAACTGTAATAGCATAATCAATAAAATATATTAAAAAAATATCCCCCGTTCATAATTGTAACTAATTTAGCATAAGCAAAGAAATGACCTCAGGAACATACCTAGATTTTAAGATAGATTTCTAGGTAATGGGCCTGAAAGGCATTTTGATCTGAATTTATTTTCCAACAGTGTTAAATATAATTTCTCATCTGCGTGTAGATATATACAGGCATAAACACACACTCACACACAGTCATACACAAACACTTCACTATCAGATCAGGGTAATTTTTTATTGCAGGTCTCTTTTAGTAATGGCTAACAGAAAACCTATCCCCAACCTAACAGATTACACACATACACGCAGCCATTTCCACACTTCCTCACAGTGAAAAGCCCTCTGACAAGATACCAGAAGGTCAAGAGAGCCGATGTTTTAATGGCTGGGCCTTGAGGACAACTCTGGTTGCATTTAAATCTCAGTGCCAAATGCACTAAGAGTTCCCTGCCGCTATAATTTTTGGATCAGACTCTTCAGGAATTAGGCCATGAAGAAAGTAGGATGGTTTCTCCCAATCTCTCCCATATACAACAGTGGTAAGACAAGATTTCTTTTTGTTCTGGGCTATTGTTCCCATGATCATGTGCTTCCTTTTTCCTTAGGAACCACCCAAGGAAGAGATAAGGGAAAAGATCAAAGGACCACTGTCTTGCCACTAGTCCATGCTCTGGAGTTCTGCAGAATGGAAACCCAGAAGAGATTCATTGCCTGATGCTCCTTAATAACATAATAGGAAAGACAGTACTGGGGATGTTCAAAAGAGGAAGTGTACTTCCTTTCAGAATGTGAACTCAGAAGCTTATGTAAAATCAAAGCTTAGAGCCACCTTGGAAGACAGCTATACAAAAGTCCAAATACTCCACTAACTCCTGAACTGGACTACTGAGTCACTTCTGCTTCTGAGCACATCATTTTCTTATTAAAAGCCCCCACCTATTATTTGACCATCTTTTGATAATTTATACAAACTGATCCCAGATTATAACCTTCAAAGGATCTCTTGTACAATTACACAGAAAGGCTTCTGACTCGTGATGCTTAGAGCAGCTGATGGAGAGGTGCCCTTGACTCTCCAGCACCAAGAGGGTGCCTGCGTCAGTAACTAGTATTTTGAACACTCTCTCCACACAGTTACTTCAAGCATCATCCTGGGCTTCAAGGTTTCTCCATTCTGCTGCTGGTACTTAAGACTTTAAAAGATTCACAGAAGCACCTCACTTCCAAAACATGAAATGATCAGGTGAGAGAAACGGAGACAGAAAGGACTGAGTCAGGAAAGGAGTGCAAGAAGCTGATCCCAAATAAAAAGACGAAATTAAGAAAAACAGTATGTATGTATATATAAACTAAAAGCAGGGCATATGGATGCTTAACCTAGTGGGAAGCCAAGACAACATCTATAGAAGCTTGATGTGTCACAACAAGGCTCAGCCATAAGGAAATAAGGCAATATAAAAAAATGACCAAGGTATTTTGGTCACAGAATGGTCTCCTTCCTCCTCCCAGCCAACCCCTGCAAATGCATCTCTATATATCTTTTATATATATATATATATATATGTATATATATATAATATAGAATCTGTTTTTTGTTAAAAAGTATTTCAATGATCATATATATTTATCAAGGCATGATGGCTTTAGAAAAGGGGGTGATCCATCATGAGGGAGCTGAGAAGGGAAATGCAGGACAGGGAGGCTGGGTGAGAAATATAAGAAGAAACTGGGGTCAAACAAATTCTCATCAAAGGGTGGCACCAACAGAATTTTCACTAATGTTTCCCACTGCAAGGAGGCACTGATGATATAGGTAAGTGCCAGGACCCCATCTCTTCTCTTGTATCCCTCCCCAATTCTTCCCACCACCATGCATTTTAATGCCTCATGGCTCTCTCTCCCACATGTCTCTTGGACCCATGCTATCTTGCATCCCAGGGTTAATGGGTATAGCCCATATGTCTCTGGCCCTGGGTGCCTGATCTCAGAAGCCATTGCCACTGATATTAATGGACTGCAGATCCGCCACCTGCATGACGTTGATGCCACTGTTGGCAAGACGAGCAATACCCTCTGGACAGATGGCCTCCATGGCTACCATATTGGTGGTAATAAGGGCCGAAGAAGTGGCAGCACCACTGCCTTCTGAACCTGCCCCACTGTCCAGGGGCAACGTGCCCACACTCAGGGCTACACCTGTGCCTCCCTTCTTATTCTGGTGGGTCTTGATATGCTTTGACAGGTGGTCACTCCTCATGAAGCGCTTGGGACACTCAGGGCAGGCAAATTTCTTCTCACCTAAGTAAAAAAAGAGAAAGTAGATAAGAAGCAAACATCTCAGAAAGTAGGGAGTACCTTGTCCAATTACTGCTTTCAAACTTTGTAAGACAAAATATTAACTCAGTTTTAAAAGGTGATAAAAGCAAGAAAAACCTGGTGATAGGGTTTTATAGGAAGAAAAATAGGTAAGGGTTGGGGAGTAGCAGTTCCTGGCCATATATCTTCACATCACAAACCCAAGAAGGAGAAAGTGTCTGTGGCCCTGCATTCTCAGCCCAAGTCCCAATATTCACTTTTCCTGGACAAACTTAATTGCCCACCCCTTGAACCAAACATCCTGTGGGGAATGGATACATCAACTGGTTAAGCCAATCACGGCCCATCCCTAGAGCTGGGGGCAGGGTCAATACCACCCAAAACACATAATTAAGAATAGAGATAGAGGGACTGCTTTCAAAGGAAATTTGGTGTTCTGGGAGGAGAGGAATAAAGAAAAAAGAAAAAAAAAAAAAAAGGAAGGAAGGAGGGATGCTTGGTCCTCAGAAAGGAAAGAATACAGCAGAAAAGTCTGACAGGACTAAGACTAACAAGAATAATGGAACCCTTCCAAATTCCACTTAAAACCTAGTTCCTTCCTCTTCCTCCTTTTTTTTTTTTAATTTTTAAAAATTGATTTTAAAGAGAGAGGAAGGGAGAGAAAGAGAGACAGAGACAGAAATATCATTTTGTTGTTCCACTTATTTACGCATTCATTGGTTGATTCTTTATGTGCCCTGGACAGAGAAAGAACCCACAACTTCGGAGTATTGGGACAATGCTCTAACCAACTGAGCTACCCAGCCAGGGCCCCAGCTCCTTCCTTCTTAAAGGTTTTCTAGAGTAACTCCAATTCCATTTGTGATCCATACATTTGTGTTCCAAACATAAGTTGCTCATAATTTTTAGTAATTTCATAGATACATTTTGTGCCTTTCTATTCTGGTCTATTACTATTTTTTTTCTTCCCCACGCTCCCACTCACCTGTGTGTGTGCGTTTGTGCCTCTGTAGCTCATCCGAACGTGTGAAACGTTTCCCACAGTATGACCAGGTGCACATGAATGGCCTCTCTCCTGTATGCCAACGTAAGTGTGCCCGTAAGTGTGAGGTCTTGCCATATACTTTGCCGCAGCCTTGAATGTGGCAAATGTGCTGTTTCTTTTTGCCAGGGTCCCCAGAGCCTCTGTAAGTGAAAATACAACTATTCATCATTCATTCCAGAGATAAAAATTAAAGAACCACAGTGTCAACAGCAATTACCCCACTCACTCAAAACTAACCCAAAGTTTCTTTTTTAAAGGCTTATCTTTATTATCAAAAGATAAATCTCAATTGCCTCTGGTTCTTTTTTTTTTTTTTTAAGGTTTTATTTATTTATTTTTAGAGGGACAGGAGAAAGAGATGGATAGAAACATGAATGTGTGAGAGATACATCTTATGCCCCCAACAAGGGACCTGGCCTGCAACCCAGGCATGTGCCCTAGCTGGGAATCAGTTCACAGGCCAGTGCTCAATTCACTGAGCCACACCAGTCAGGGCACAACTCTGGTTCTTAACACCCAAAATTCAAGTTGTAGGTTTCCTCTCAATTAACATTTGCTCTTTTTTATTTTCTTGTTCCTTATTCAATTTTCATGTTTGATGTTTGAAGAAATAATCATTCTCATGTGATTTCTTCTATTTTTAAAAAGCTTAAGTCTCAATACATGCATTTTCCATAGAAACTACTATGCATATGGTGGTATTTTTGGCTAGGAACTTGCTTATGACAAACGGTCTCTCCATTTAAGCACCTTGTTAAGAAATTTAAGGAAAATATTTTACACCTATAGAACTTTTTTCCTAAAATAAAACTCAAGAGCCAAATGGTGAAGATTAAAATCTGAAAAACTGGACCACTATCAGGGGCTTCAATGGAAGAGGAAGATGGACTGAAAAAAATCAATAGAGGTCAATAAGAACCCTAACTAATTCAAGGTATATAAAAAAACTCAAAATATCCCCTGTATGGAGCAGATCATAAGCTCCTCTCTCTCAGGAATCAGCTCTGAAAACATTTTTGCTAAACCAAATTTTTCCATGTATCATCCATTAATAGGCACTGGAGAGATTTCCAAGAGGGACTTTTCTTGGGTTTTAACAGCACATATTAGCAGAAAGAAAAAAACATAATGAAAATGAAATCACATTTAGGTGAGAATCAGAGAAGTTCCTTCAGAAATTTAAATCCACTTTAAGCTTTGTTAGAGAGAAACACTACTATAACTCAGTGCTTTAAAAAAAGAATATATATATATATATATATATATATATTTATTTATTTACATTTAGAGAGAAGGGAGGGAGAAAGAGAGGGAAAGAAACATCAATGTGTGGCTGCCTGTGGTTGCCTCTCACATACCCCCTACTGGGGACTTGGCCCTCAACCCAGGCATGTGCCCTGACTGAGAATCAAAACCAAGAGACCCTTTGGTTCTCAGGCCAGCACTCAATCCACCTAGGCATCCCAGCTCAGTGCTTTTAATTAAGGTTTTTCCTGTAATGTAGGGCTAACCTATAAATAACTCAATTTATTTTTTGTTTTGGTACTTTTCTTATTTTTGTGCATATTTTTATTAGGACAAAACTTTAACAGATTTTTTTTCCCCAAAGACATATATAAACACCTATTTAACTTTCTATTCTCTCAAAAGCTGTGACTTGAAGGAAAAGAACAGAACTTGGAACTCTCCAGACACAATACTGAATAGCAGGTACTATTACTGAGAAAATCATCAGAACTTTGTTCTGCAGGACATGTTAAGAGTCCCTGATGGAAGAATTTTCTATCTGGACTGGGCATTTTTGTCTATTTTGAGGGAAAACAAGACTCTGGAAAACTCTTATTCTCAGACAGCCACTGTAAAAACACATTAGTGTAGGTATATTTTTTTTCTCTGCAACACTGTTTTACAACCAACCTTGTTAAAACCATCTCAAAACAGACATATGGTAATAATCATTAGACCAGCTGGCTCCATCAGATTTCCTTATCTATAGGAGAAAGCAGCCATCTATTAAGGTCCAAGGTCTTAGAATTGATGAAAGGATCAGAGCTGGAACCAAGATCCTATAATGTAACCTAATCAAATGCATTGTGCTATCTCTGATTGCTTTGCAACATTGCCAAGTCTTAAATGTTAAAAGAAGAAAAAAAAAATCAACCCTCTTCTTCTTACCTCCAAATCCATTAATTTTTCATTCTTTATATTAATTTTTTACGTTACTCTTAAGATACTGGCTGGGCCAACTTACCTTCCTTCACTGTCTTTACAGTAGGGGCAGGTGCATGCTTCCCGCCGGGTCCTCCGACCAGCTTGGGGTTGGGGATCTGGACTGTTTTCTCCTTCCTCTCCTCCTGCTGCATCATCATGTATTCCATCACCACTGGCCCCATGAAGGCCAAGCTGAGCTCCATGATCACCTGAAATTAAGAGTAAAGAATCAAGGTGAGAAATAGAAGAGGTCATCACAGCTGCAAGCATCTCACTTACTACATTTACAGCACCATTTCTTCACAGCTTTGAAGTTACATTCACTTATATCACCCATACTTGAAATCTCAAGAATCGTTGCTGAAAATACAGAGTCAATTAAATACATGAAAACTGGGTCAATCTCATTCAAGTTTTAAAATGCAACTCTTATTTATACCGGACTTTTGCAATTTTTCACCTATCAGATTACAAAAAGTCTGAACTCTAATAATGCACAGAATTGGCAAGGGTATGGGAAAGTAAGTATTTTATATATAGGTGGTGATAAATTAGAACTACCTTTTTGAAGGCCAGTTTGGCTTTATTATTAAAAATTTAGCCCTGGCTGGTGTGGGTCAGTGGATTGAGTGCCTGCCTGTGAATCAAAGGGTTACTGGTTCAATTCCCAGTCAGGGTACATGCCTGGGTTGCCAGCCAGGTCCCCAGTATGGGGTGCATGAGAGGTAACCACACATTAATGTTTCTCTCCCTCTCTCCCTCCCTTCCCTTCTCTCTAAAAATAAGTAAAATCTTTTTAAAAAGCAAGAAGTTAAATGTACAACTTCAAAATTATTTCACTTTGAACGAGCAATGTCCTATGGAGATACTCATGAGTATACGAAGATATGACAATAGTGTTTTCTGTAACAGCAAAAAACTAGAAACAGCCCTGGCCAGTGTGGCTCAGTTGGTTGGAGTGTAGTCCCATAACTGAAAGGGTGAAGGTTCCAATCCTAGTCAGGGCACATACCTAAGTTGTGAGTTCGGTCCCTGGTCCAGGTACATAAGATTTCTAGTCTGGGTGCATGCAATCCCTGGACAGGGTGTTTATGGGAGGCAACCAATCAATGTTTCTCTCCCTCTCTTTCTCCCTTCCCCTCTCTAAAAATAAATAAATAAAATTCAAAAAAGAAAATGAACAGCTTTATCTTAAAATGTGGCACTGGTTAAGCAATGAAATAAATTAAAGATTTCCCTTTCCATGATGAAAATAACTAGTAAACCAAAGGCACAGTTTAATGACGGTCTTGCCCAACCCAGTGGTTGCCTCTGCCATCAGTTTCTGAAATAGTTATGGCAGTTATGCACCTTTTTAGTTTTATCAAAGTGAAAAAGTATGCTGAAGTCATGAACTTTCAAAAAGATCACCATGTTAAGTCAGATACCCTATTATTCTCTGAGAAAAAACTTGGGTCAATACTAAAATAGGGTGAAATAGAAACCTCTATAATTTTCAAAAGGTTCCCATATACTTCCCTATTTATCTGCGCTCTGAAATGATTTTGGGAATGTATGTTCTTTAATCCAGCAAGTATTAATATAGTAATACTGAATTTTAAAACTATACCTATATTAAGCACACACTGGGTTTTCTGAACGTTTCATTTTACACAACAGATTTAATCCAAAGGAGTATATATCTCACACTGCCAAGTGTTTGTGTATTCAGCCATGTTCAAACAGAATACTGGTAACATACCACTTATGCGTGAGGAACATTAGATATCCAGAATACCCTGCCAGATCAAGAAAGAAAAACATCTCTAGTAACAGAAATAGATGATTCATAATACATGGTGCTCTATCTTTTTAAATAATAATTTTATTAATCTGGTTCCCCAGTCCAAAGTAAATTAGACATAGTAAAGAAAAAGGATAGAAAATTTGTACTTAAAAAAAGATTAAGAGTTCTTTATTCTTTAAAAATTGTATTTATTTTTAGAGAGAGAAGAAGGAAGGAAACAGGGAGGGAGAGAAAACACTGATGTGTGAGAGACACATTGACTGTTGCCTCTTGCACACCCCCAACTGGGGACATGGCTTGCAACCCAGCTATGTGCCTTGACTGGGAATCGAACCGGTGACCCTTTGGTTTGCAGGCTGGCACTCATTCTACTGAGCCATACTGGCCAGGGCGAAAATTTGTACTTTTAATGACAGAAAAACTGACAACTGGGAGTGACAAAATGTAATACCAAAAAATACATATAGATGGTCCCCAAATTCATCGTTATTTGACTATTTGGTTACTCTTGAGATACAGTTAATGTAGGAAATAGGATAAATAGGATAAAACAGGATAAATGCTTAATTCTGTCAATTACTAGTTTTCAAAATACAGTGGCTTGGTTTCCTAAAATCCTTGAAGAGTGACCAGCCAAGCCCTGTCTAGGCAGCTCGGTTGGTTAAGAGCATATCCCTAGTATGCTAAGGATATGGATTTGACCCTTACGGCAATACAAGAAATAACCAATAAATGTACACAAACAAATGGAACAACAAACCAATGTTTTTCTCCCTCTATATATTTAAATCAATAAAAACAAACAAACAAACAAACAAACAATTCTGGCTGGTGTGGATCTGTGGATTGAGTGTGGCCTGCAAACCAAAAGATCACTGGTTTGATTCACAGTCAGGGCACATGCCTGAGCTGTGTGCCAGGTCCCCAGCTGGGGGTGTGCGAGAGGGGACCAATCAATGTGTCTCTCACACATTGATGTTTCTCTCCCTCTCTTTCTCCCTTCCCCTCTCTAAAAATAAATTTAAAAAATCTTTAAAAAAAAAAAGTGACGAATCACCAAGTTTTTCTTAAAATCAAGTTTATTGAGATATAATTTACAATGAAAATTTACCTTTTCAATACATTTAGACCAGGGTTCTCAACTGGGGCCATTTTGCTCCCCAAGAGACATCTGACAGTGTCTGAAGACATCTTTCATTGTCAGGTCTGGCATCTAGTGCTGCTAATAAACATTCGGTAATGAACAGGACAGCCTGCTCCTCCCCCAAAATGAAGAATTATTCAGTTCAAAATTGCTAAGGTTGAGAAACCATGGTTTAGACAAATGTATACATATACAGTAAGTAGTATAACAACTAATACAAGCAAAATATAGAATATTTCCACCACCTCAAATAGTTCCCTCACCCCTCTGCAGTTTTCTCTGCATCAACATGAACTCGTGGATTTAAATGTATTTGATACTTCGATCCATTGCAATTTTTTATCCTTATTGACGCTCAAACTTTCCCACACTTGGCCATAGAGAAATACCAAGTTGGCTTCTGTATCCTCTGACAAGCTATCCCATGTTTAATATTAATTTCCTGCTCTAAATCTAGAATCAGCTATTATTTCAAGTATGCCTAGTTTCTTTTTTTTTTTTAATATTTATTTATTGACTTTAGAGAGAGGAAGGCGGGGGTGGTGGGGGGAGAGAGGAAAAAGGGGAGTAAGAGACTAATTTGTTGTTCCACTTATTCATATGTTCATTGGTTTCTTCTTGTATGTGCCTTGATGGTGGAGATCAAATCCACAACCTTGGCATATGGGCACAATGCTCTAACGAACTGAGCTACCCAGCCAGGGTCTAGTTTCTTTGAATGGGAAATTAGTATTTGGATACTGAAATCTGGTTCTCTAGTCATTTTAGTTATTTGAAACTCTAGTGGATTCCATAGGAAGGGATTGTATGAACACTATTTTCTGAATTCTTTTTTTTTAAGATTTTATTTTTCTTCTATTTACTTATTTCTAAAGATGTTATTTTATTTATTTTTAGACAGGGGGAAGGGAGGGAGAAAGAGAAAGAAATCTCAGTGTGTGGTTGCCTCTTGTGCACCCCCTACTGGGGACCTGGCCTGAAACCCAGGCATATGCCCTGCCCTGGGAATGGAACCAGCAACCCTTTGGTTCACTGGCTGGTGCTCAATCCACTGAGCCACACCAGTCTGGGCTATTTTCTGAATTCTTACATGTTAGTATTACATTGTCTAGTCTTTAAATACTTGGAGGTCTATTTATCTGGATATAAAATTCTTGGTTCATGTTTTGCTTCCTTGATTCTCTTAAATATTAATCCATGGTATTCCAACACTAAACAACCTGCCACAAAGTCTTATGATACTCCACTTTCCTTCCTTTATAAGTGATGAGGTGCTTGCTTTTTTTTAATGTGGATGCTCAAATGATTTTTTCCCCTTAAAATCCACCAGTTTTACTAGGCTATTCTGGGTCAGGTTCCCCACGTACACTGAGAAAGTTTTCTTTCTGTCCCATTGGTTTCATTTTCTTCCTTGAGGACTTTGTTCACATAAAACTTGGCTCTTCATTCCCCATATTTTATGTGATTTTTTTTCTCAATCTCTTGTACCTCTTTTTTGTTTATTTAAAAAGCTTCCCTCTTTCTGCTACATATAAAAATTGTGCTTTACTTTGTCTTTTTATTTTATCATTGTGTTGTGCTTATTTGTGTCTTTTTATTTTTACATTTATTTCTAAAATAATTTTTTCCTTATTTATGTTTTATTTTCCTGATGTCACTTTCCTGTCACTTCTCTTTTCAAATTCTCCTTTTCTCTAATCACCTCATTTCTGAGATTTTTCTAATTTGAATTTGTACTTTCAGTAATTTCTTTCATTTCCTTAAATTCTTTTAGCTCATTTTTAATTTTTCACCTATTTTGTAGGCATATTTTTTCAGGCTTTTTTCACTTTTGGAAGGACTGTTTTTTTGCTTCTTTCTGTTGTTACTAGTATCTTTTGCTAGTCGCAATTTCATATGGAGTCAGACTTATTTCTAAAGTAAAACGAGTTTTCTTGAAGTTTTAGGGGCAAAGGGTAAGAGCCAAGATGGCTTTTCTAATTTTCATAGCTTTAGAAATTTTTTTTCTAATTTTTGCGAAGTGATTAAAACAGAAGCAAAAAAACAACCATAACTCTTCATTCTTTCTGGTATCTACCCTTCTGTTCTTTCCCTTACTTTTTTGTCCTTTTCTTTTTCCCTGTCTTGCTCAATGTGGATTCTACTCCTGGAAGTTTCCCCTCAGTTCTAAGCTTTGTGTTAGATCTTCATTTTGTTAATTTCAAAAGCTGTCAAAAGCTGTCTGTCTCCATTCCCTTTAGAACCCCTTCCTAGTTTCAGTTACTGTTCAAGATGTTCTTCAGTAAATATATCTGTTGGTGATTTAGAAGTTCTCCTGTTCTCAGGGCCATTATAAGCCCTGTTGCCTTCCCTCTGCTTCCTTCCCCTTCACAAATGTCAGTAATCTGTAGATCTTATATGGACTTGTGTTTTTTGTTTTTAAGATAGAGAGGAAGGGGGAGTGGAGAGGGAGAGAAACACACTGTTTGCCTCTCTTAAGTACGCTGACCAGGGACCAAACCTGAAACCTAGGAACATGCCTTGACTGGGAATAGAACCTGCAACTTTAGGTTTATGAACAATACTACAACCAACTGAGCCTCACCAGCCAGGGCTATAGAGATCTTATAGTTTGTTCCCACCTGCTGGTTCATTGTAGATATATGGTTTCATTGTAGAGTTGTGGGTTTGCTCTTCTAGTTTCTCCAGCTATTGTAATTTTTTTGTTTTATAATAATTTTAGATTTATAGAAACACTGCAAAGATAGTTCAAAAAGTTCTTGTGTATTCTTCACCCAGCTTCTCTTAATGTTAACACCTTACACAACCAAGGTACATTAGTCAAAACTAATAAATTAACATTAGTACAAGTAACTAGACTATAGACTTTTTTGAATTTCACCAGTTTTTGCACTAATGTCCTTACTCTCTTTCAGGATCCCATCTAGGATATCACATTGCACTTAGTCGTCATGTCTCCTCTGACTCCAGACTCCTCTGATCGAAGACAGTATCTTAGTCTTACATGAACTTGACAGTTTTGAAGACTTCTGGTTGGTGTTTTGTAGAACATCTCTCCATTTGAATTTGTCTGGTATTTTCTCATTAGACCAGAGTTAACTGGTTTGGGGGAAAAATACCACACAAGTGAGGCATACCCTTCTCATCATATCATATTAGCAGGTAGATGATATCAACATAATCCATTTTTAGGAGGGAGTTCCAGGAAGACCGAATTCTTTTAAAAGTTTAAAAGAAAGAAAGATGAAGCCATCTAAAATAATTACTTAGGTGGACTCCTCGTTCTCTTCTGTGGTTGTTTCAGTGGCATGTGTATGTATACACACTATACTATGGTGCTCAACAGCAGATACTACTACTTGGTCCCAGTTTTCATTATCTCCCTTCTTCCTGCCTAAAAGCTGCCTGATTTTGTTCAGGGTTACAATATTCCAGTTAAAAATATTCTCCTTCTGCACTGGATGGTGTGGCTCAGTGGATTGAGCACCACCCTGAAAACCAAAGGGTCACTGGTTTGATTCCCAGTCAGGGCATGTGCCTGGATTGTGGGCCAGGTCCCCAGTAGGGGGCATGTGAGAGGCAACCACACACTGTTGTTTCTCTCCCTCTCTCCCCCTTCCCCTCTCTTTAAAAATAAATACAATCTTTAGAAAAAAATTCTTCCCAGCTCTGACTGGGATAGCTCAGTTGGTTAGGCGTCGTCCTGCAAAGCAAAAAGTCACCGGTTTGATTCCCAGTCAGGGCACATGCCTGGGTTGCCAGCCTAGTTCCTAGTGGCAGCGAGGCAACAGATTGATGTTTCTCTCCTCTCTCCGTCCCTTCCCTTCTAAGAATAAATAAATAGAATCTTACAAAAAAAATTCCTTCCCAGATCCCTTGCAGATTAGGAGGAGTCAAGCGACAAGATCTTCATCAATCAAGTGTAAAATAAAAATTGCTAAGACTTTCAGTAAAGTTCTTTAAACGGGAACAATTAGGCTTGCTTCTTCTTTCATCAAACTTCACTTTTCCCTCCCTTTATCTAGCCTGGAAAGAGGCCCCAATGACCAAAAGCTGCCTTGCAAGCATGGCAACTGTCCCAATCTAAGGTAAAAAGCAAGCATGGCCAGGTTTCTACTGTTATCTGGAGCTACAACACCAATCTTGGACTCTACCTCCAGACTTCATGTTCTGAGAGATCAATAAATCCCTACCAGGTTAAGCCACTGTAATCAATTTTCTGGTACATAAGCTAAATGCATTCCCTAACTACAGAAAAAGAAAAAGAAAGAAACTATGTTTTATTAAAGCCAGTCATGACTATATTGGGCATATCAATTAAAAAAAGTTATTTATATTTAAAGAGAAGGGAAGGGAGGGAGAAAGGAGGGGAGAGAGAAACATCAACTGATTGCCTCTCGTACATCACCAACCAGAGACCTAGCCCAGGCATGTGCCCTGACTAGGAATGAAATCAGTGACTGTTTGGTTTACAGGACAATGCCCAACCCACTGAGCCACACCAGTCAGGGCTGGGTATGTCAATTTTTTTTTTTAACCACATCTCAGTATGTTTTACCAGTATTTTTGTATCACTGTATTTGTGTGTGTGTCAAAATTGATAAGAGCCATTAACTTTCTTTGTTAAATTTCCAAACTATGTTGTAAGTAGGTAAGCATCTAACAAAAAAAATTCTGATGATAATTTTGTATTATATTAGACCACACAAGAATAGAGAACAGACACCAGAAACTTATTTCCTTCTGCTCCAGAATACAAGCCCTTGCTAATTCATTAGTAACTTGTGCTCTATACAAATCCATACAGCTTGCTTCTAAACTTCTCTCTTCCATATTTAATGTTTCCTGATTATAAAATCACTACAACAAATTGTATACACATGCATATATCCGTGATGATGTGTGAGCTTTGCTATACATAAACTTTCTTTAAGGGCTTTAATCCCTACAGTGCCCTTTACCATGTTGTCTTCCTAAGGGCAGGCTGTAGTAAATCTAACATTTACTGTCTATTGTTCCAGGTACCATACTAAATTCTGAAGATTCAAAGAAATAGTTCTTGCTGTTCAAGAGCTTATAGTTCACTAGAGAAGAAATATAATTTCAAAACAATAAGATAAATATCAAAATAAAAAGCATTCAGCCCTGGCTGGTGTGGCTCAGTGGATTGAGCGCTGGCCTATGAACCAAGGGGTTGCCAGTTCGATTCCCAGTCATGGCACATGCCTAGGTTGCAGGCCAGGTCCCCAGTAGGGGGCATGCAAGAGGCAACCAAACATTAATGCTTCTCTCCTTCTCCTTCTCCCCTCTCTAAAAATAAATAAATAAATAAATAAATAACTAAAAAAAATAAAACAAAATAAAAAGCACTCGAAGAATGTTCTGGGACTGAAAAGGGTAATTTCCCTAGTCTGGAATTTCAGAGAAGCCTTGCTTCCTAGAGGAGCTGACATTTGGGCCAAACTTTAAAGAATGCATAAGAGTTAGCCAGGTGAATGTTGACAAGGGAAGGTGTCCCTGGCAGATGCAACAGTATGAACAGAGTAAAGAAATATAGGAGTAGAACATGGTGTGTGGAAATGATGGAGACAGAAGATGGAGGTAGAAACATGAACTTTGAAACAGATGATATTAATAGATACAAGACAGGTATTTAAATTACTGATTTGTAAAAAAAAGTGATGGTAGAGAAAGTATGGGCACCCTCTTTTATATAACTCCCAGTAGCATGAGTGTACAAAAGCATAAAGCAGGGAAAAGCATGGTGTGTGAGTAGGACATTTGGGCAATATAGATCAAATCTTTAAGATGTGACTAATCTTTAAACCAGAAAGTATATTTCTAGGAATAAGGACATTTGCCAGATTGTATTAAGCTTTGGGAATAGTTTGATATAGTCCTGGCCTTTACAGAACTTCTACCTTACTGGAAACACAAAATGAAATCAGTAAATATAATATCTGGCCTCTAACTTGTATAATAAAGCACTAATAAAATGATAAAAGTAGTATAAGAGTTGAGAGGGGGAGTATTAGAAGGAAGAAAAGTGAAATACTCTGGGCTATTCCATTAAATAATGGTGAGAGAAAATAAAGGTCTAAAGTAGAGTAGTGGTTTCAGTGATAAGAAAGGCATAAATAAAAAATATTTCGGAATAAGCCTTACCAGGCACAACATTGGCCCAATACACCACGGTTGCGGGTTTGATTCCCAGTCAGGGCACATACAAGAATCAACCAATGAATGCATAAATAAGTGTAACAACAAATCAATGTTTCTCTCACCCTAAAATCAATTTTTTTTAAGTTTAAAAAACATTTAGGAATTAAAAAAGGCAGGATTTTAGTGGCTCAATAAAAGGAACTTCAAAGTTTCTGGGATATAAGTGAGACAGCAAGACTGCCAGGGATATAAACAAAAGGAAGGCAACAAATATATTTAAGATCTTTCAAACATACAGGCTAAGGTACTCATCAAAGCTAAATCTAATCCAGTAGCTCTCATCCTAGCTATATAATCAAAAGAAATAAAAACATATGTCTACATAAATATTCAAAGCAGCCCTGGTCTGGACCATCGTCCTGTACACCAAAAGGTTGCAGGTTTGATTTCTAGTCAGGGCACATATCTAGGTTGCAAGTTCAATCCCCATTCTGGGCACATACCAGAAGCAACCAATTTATGTTTCTCTATCATATCAATGCTTTTTTTTCTCTCTCAAATAACTACATAACCTTGGGTGAGGATTACAAAAAATCCATAGCAGCATTATTCATAATAGCCAAAAAACAGAAATAAATGTGTATCAACTCACAAATCAACGAACAAAATGTGGTATATTCACACAATGAAGTATTATTTAGCAATAAAAGACTCAGTACTGATACATGCAACAACATGGATGAATCCTGAAATTATGTTACACAAAATAAGCCAGTCACAAAAGACCCCATGTTGTATAATTCCTTTCAGATGAAATGTCCAGAATTGGCAAATCCATAGAGATGGCCAGCAGATTAGTGGGTTGCCTTGGACTGGGAATGAGGGGTGAAAATGGGAAATGACTGCCAATGGGCCATGTGGTACTTCTTTTTGGAGTGATGAAAATGTTCTTAGATTAGATTGTGGTGGTAGTTGTATAATTCTGTAAATATACTAAAATCCACTGAACTGTACATTTTGTTTAATTTTTTTTACTGCTTATCCTTTGAACTGTACATTAAAAATGAGTGAATTATATGAATTGAAGTTCAAAAAATCTGTTTTAAAAAGCAAACTATAGTTTAAAAACTTTTTTTAGAGGCTGGAAGGAACACAGAGAAAAGGTTCAAAGGGGAAAACTGAAAAGGAAAAAAAAATAACAAACAACCTACATTGCAGGGGGAGGAGCACCACAGAAGAAGGGAGAAGGATAATATTTATTTTATTTCAATAAATCTAGATGTCATAAGGCTCAGACACAAATCTTACTTTCAAAATAACTTTAAATGCCTCCACCCTCGTCACATTTCAAAAACAATTCTAGGCAGATAAAGTCCAATGTCTAGAAAGAAAGACTGGTAAGAAGTTAAAAAACACTAACACTGATTTCTTTAAATGATAGGTTGCCTTCTTTGTATTTTTCCAAATGAAATATAAAAAAACATAATGGAAGGAGAGTTAAGTATGTGCATAATATGTTTAAACATGAAGAAAACAATTATTAAACTTTTAGAAGGCATTTTTGTATCTTACATTTCTAATTCATTAAAGAAATCACAAAAAGATAAATTCATCTGACATAAAAAAATGGAAAGCTTCTGTATTAAAAAAAAAAAATACAAGTAACAGCTTAAGGAAGTTATTTTCACCAAATTTTTACAACGACAAATTTCTGCCCTGGCTGGTGTGGCTCAGTGGATTGAGTGCTGGTCTGGGAAGCAAAGGGTTGCCAGTTCAATTCCCAATCAGGGCACATGCCTGCGTTGTGGGCCAGATCTCCGGAAGGGGGCATGCAAGAGACAACCATACACTGGTGTTTCTCTCCCTGTCTTTCTCCCTGCCTTGTCCTCTCTCTAAAAATAAATAAATTAAAAAAACACAAATTTCTTTATTTAAAAAAAAGGAGCTCAGGCAAAAATATTATCATCATGCTAGTAGATGAATCAATTGATACAACTTCTAAACAAACAGAAGGAAAACTATTCAACATCACCAGTAATCAAAAAATAAAAACTTAACCTCTAGGGAAAGGTTAGTGTTCATAAAAATGTCCATAATTGTACTCGAACAACAACAACAAAAAAAGTTTAAAAAAATGTCCATAATTGGAAAACGCCATTTAAGCAGACGTTAATCAATAAATTATTTATAGGGAGGGGTGCAGGTGGAGGTGGAAGAGGGTATATGGATGATAAATGGTAATGGAAAAAATACAGTAAGATAAATTTTAAAATTAAAAAATTATAAATTATTTACAGTAGCAATACAAGAAATGGGTTAAATGTAAACGTAAAGAAGTTGTTAAGTAACCTGATGGAATATTAGGCAGTCTATAAAATTTATCGTTAAGTGAAATATAACAACTTGAGAAAATGCTTATGTCATATTACTAAACCAAGGAAAAATTACATGCATACTATAATAAAGCTATGATAAATACATACATTAAAATTTAAATAAAGTAGAAGAAAACATACCAAACTGGTGAATGTGATGGGGAGTGCTATTAGTTTTGTTTTTTTTTCTTTCCTATTCCTCATATTTTCATAATGTAATTGTAATTTTTATCATTAAAAATACCTACATAACAAAAAAAAAATCAGCCTGTACATCTTTCTGGTACACTAAGTTTTTCACAGCTTTAGGAACTGGCTGGCTGTTCACATCACAGAAAATGGGTAGCTTTCCCTAAGTGCAAGGCAATCAGCACAATGATGGCAAAGGCTCTCACCAGTCGATGTCACTGTAATTAAGTGATAGATGGGTGTTTTTAAAGTCCACCTCCCTGACAAGCGGTTTAAGAAAAAAAAAAAAAGAGTGGGAGGACACACAAATTTTAAATGGGAGGCCATTTGAGAAAGGATAATTCAGCAGTTTCTCTATCAAAACAAGGTTTTTTTCAGCTCTGGTAATGTTTCCTTTCTAAACAGTCTATAGTTTTTTGTAATCTATCATAAATTCAGAGGTACAGATTTCCATAGTTTTCATGTCCAAGAATCCAAAAGATTTCAAAATTTAATAATTAGTGACAGGCTGAAATTCTTCTAAATTCCAAAACTTTCACCTGCTTCCCACCTCTATCAACATTATCCTACAGTGAAATTGTTTTTCAAGACAGAGAAATAAACAAGAATTATCTTTTCCCCCAACTCTCAGCATAGTGGTTTCCTGGGGAAAGGGACTCACTTTAATCTCTCCCCAAACTAGCTATAATTATGAATTATCATTCAAAGTGGCAAGATTTAAAGTTCATTTAAATATATACTATATACTTACCTTGAGGAAGCCATGGAGGAGAGGCATAAAGGTTAAGAGGAATATAGTTGTCTGGATTAGTAGTAGGAGCATGAAAGTGATAAAATAAAATAAATAGAAAAATGATAAAATAAATTTTGGACTTATTTCATGTCTTCATCATTTCCCTAATTAAAGGAGGGATAAATACAGTCTCTTCCTGTGTTGGGTTTTAAATCAGATTCTTTTGACTGATTTTTTGGATTGTTCATATGCATCAAAACTGACATTTTAAATAACTGAAGAGCCTCTGACATTTAAAATTTTAAAAAGATATTACATACACTGTAATGCACTATAATGGTATAGCTGGACAGACCTAGATTTCAACTCTGGTTTCATCACTTACTAGCTGGGTAACCATCCTGAGCCTTACCTTCCTCATGAGCAAAAAGGATATAATTATATTGGGCTAACTAATAAATTAGTAAAGCATACCTAGCACTGTTTCTGGTACACAAGAGATACTCATAAGTCATTGTATACTAGGGGAAAAAAAGGGGGCTAAACATACTTTTAACGTTTTTTCTCCCATCTAGACATACACCCTTACCACCCACAGTGTATCATTTTAAATTTATCAAGGGGAGTTGTAACATCAAATTCAATTATCAATGTCTCTAGAATAGCAGCAATAAAAGAATACTTTAAAAGAAACAAAAAATAGTCCTAGCTCACGTGGTTCAGTGGATTGAATGCTGGACTGTGAACTAAAGGGGTCACTTGGGTTCAATTCCCAGTCAGGGCGCATGCCTGGGCTGCGGGCCAGGTCCCCAATTAAGGGCATGTGAGAGGCAACCACACATTGATGTTTCTCTCCCTCTCTTTCTCCCTCCCTTCCCCTCTCTAAAAATAAATAAATAAAATCTTAAAAAAAAAACCCAAAAAATAAAACACTCAGCCATCTAATATTTTGTTTCTAAACACTGAATTTACCATTAAAAAAAAAGATAATCATACTGGATGGAGCCTTTAAATTATACATAACTTCCACTAAAAATAACTTGCATTTGATTAGTAATGGAAAAATAACTGTTTTGAATGTACAATACTGTCTTGAAAGCAGAAACAGTGGGGATGAAATTTCATCTTTCCAGAAAATTTTCTCGATAAAATATAGCAATGAGATGTTGTATGATAATAAAAGCATGAAAGAATGATGAAGTAGTCCTGGCTGGCATAGTTCAGTGGATTCAGCGCAGGCCTGCGAACCAAAGGGTTGCTGGTTGGATTCCCAGTGAGGGCACACGCCTGGTTTGTGGGCCAGGTCCCCAGTAGGGGGCGTGCGAGAGGCAACCACACATGGATCTTTCTCCCTTCCCCTCTCTCTAAAATATAAACACAAACAGAATCTTTAAGAATAAATAGAATCATTCATATACAGTAGGTCTCCATTTTAGCTTGGGCCTCATGGTAGTTCTGAATCACTAGAAAACTACCAAAGGCTAGAAAAGCCTTTGAAACTTGAGTTCATAAGTGAACAGAAAGCTTATGTTTTCCAAGTATAATTTTTATATATTTTTGTCCTCTAGGTACAATCTTGTAGAGCGTGCAGCACAAAATGCCACATATCTCCAAACAATTCTCTATTTGGGTCCTGGGATACCTTGCTTGAATGAGGGGTCTTGAGATGATGCAACATTAGCAGTCCTTCAGTAACATTCTCATTAAGGGAATCATTCTGGACAATGCTATATGTAGTACTGAGGCTTTAAGGGAGCTAAACAAAATGAAAAATTTGCTGTAAGTCTGATACTTACCATTTTGGAAAGGGACAAATTTCTTGACTGTTAACACTTTTACACAGCATCAAATTCCTTTGCAAGCAAATCAATGATTAAAGCCATATAAGTAAAAAATTTCAATACCAAAAAAGAAGTGCAGGAAATGAAGATTCCTGTTTCATGTAACCCCCATTACAAGTGCCTATTTCTTAACGGATTTTTTTTTAAGATTTTTTATTTACTTATTTTTAGAGAGAGGGGAAAGGAAGGGGAAAGAGAGGGAGAGAAACATCAACGTGTGGTTGCCTCTCATACGCTCCCCACTGGGGACCTGACCCACAACCCAGGCATGTGCCCTGATTGGGAATTGAACCAGCAACCTTTTAGTTCACAGTCCAGCATTCAATCCACTGAGCTACACCAGCCAGGACTTAAGTTTAAATGCCTATTTCTTACATTATTATGGTAAGGCAAATCTAGATTATATGATATGACAATAACATTCTGTAATGTCTCCATTATGATTACTTCAATAAAAATTTTAAGACTTCAGTCAATTAGTTGTCAGAATGTTTTCAGGAAAATCAAAGAAACGTCAGTAATTTAAGTCTAGATGCATCTGAATTTATTTCACATTTCAGTTAAAAATAATACCATGTGATTATATATTAAGTGTTTTATTAACACAGTTCTGAAATTAAAAAAAGATAGTTCTGACTAGGCATTTTTTTAAAATATATTTTATTGATTATGCTATTACAGTTGTCCCATTTCCCCCCATTCACTCCACTCCACCCTGCACACCCCCTCCCCCCCACACCTACATTCCCCCCTATAGTTCATGTCCATGGGTCATACATATAAATTCTTTGGCTTCTACATTTCCTATACTATTCTTACCCTCCCCCGTCTATTTTCTACCTACTGTTTATGCTACTTATTCTCTGTACCTTCCCCCACCCTCCCACTCCCCTGCTGATAACCCTCCATGTGGTCTCCATTTCTGTGGTTCTGTTCCTGTTCTAGTTGTTTGCTTAGTTTGCTTTTTTGTTTTAGGTGTGGTTGTTAATAACTGTTAGTTTGCTGTCATTTTACTGTTCATATTTTTTATCTTTTTTCTTAGATAAATCCCTTTAACATTTCATATAGTGAGGGCTTGGTGATGATGAACTTCTTTAACTTGACCTTATCTGAGAAGCACTTTATCTGCCCTTCCATTCTAAATGAAGGCTTTACTGGATAGAGCAATCTTGGATGTAGGTCCTTGCCTTTCATGACTTGGAATACTTCTTGCCAGTCCTTTCTTGCCTGTAAGGTCTCTTTGGAGAAATCAGCTGACAGTCTATGGGAACTCCTTTGTAGGTAACTGTGTCCTTTTCTCTTGCTGCTTCTAAGACTCTTTATCTTTAATCTTGGGTAATGTAATTATGATGTGCCTTGGTGTGTTCCTCCTTGGGTCCAGCTTCTTTGGGACTCTCTGACCT
Source organism: Desmodus rotundus (assembly GCF_022682495.2). Taxonomy (NCBI): domain Eukaryota; kingdom Metazoa; phylum Chordata; class Mammalia; order Chiroptera; family Phyllostomidae; genus Desmodus; species Desmodus rotundus. The sequence goes on from NC_071389.1 coordinate 151,293,238, forward strand.
TCCTGAACTTCCCGGAAGTCTATTTCCTTTGTCAGATTGGGGAAGTTCTCCTTCATTATTTGTTCAAATAAGTTTTCAATTTTTTGCTCTTCCTCTTCTCCTTCTGGCACCCCTATAATTCAGATGTTGGAGCATTTAAAGGTGTCCTGGAGGTTCCTAAGCCTCTCCTCATTTTTCTGAATTGTTGTTTCTTCATTCTGTTCTGGTTGAATGTTTCTTTCTTCCTTCTGGTCCACACCGTTGATTTGAGTCCCAGCTTCCTTCCCATCACTATTGGTTCCCTGTACATTTTCCTTTGTTTCTCTTAGCATAGCCTTCATTTTTTCATCTAGTTTGCGACCAAATTCAACGAATTCTGTGAGCATCCTAATTACCAGTGTTTTGAACTGTGCATCTGATAGGCTGGCTATCTGTTTCACTGCTTAGTTGAATTATTTCTGGGTCTTTGATCTGTTCTTTCATTTGAGCCTTTTTTTTTTTTTTTTTGTCTCAGCACACCTGTTACATAAAGGGGCAGAGCCTTAGGTGTTCACCTGGGCGAGGCAACACTGGTCGCTGTGCTGTGATGCTGTATGTGGGGGAGGGGCCGAGAGGGAGCAATGGCACCTTCTCCACTGTGCCGGATTTCAGTCACTCCCTCTGCTCCCCACAATCAAATTGGGCCCCTCTAGTACTGATCCACCATCTTACTGGGTCTGCCAGCCACCGCCTTGCCACGAGTCCTCTCCGCCCGGATGCCCGTCTCCGCCACTCCTACCAGTCTGGATGAATGTTTCTTCCTTATCTCCTTGGTTGTCGGACTTCCATACAGTTCGATTTTCTCTCAGTTCTGGTTTTTGTTTTTCAGTTGTTGTCGTCCTCCTTTTGGTTGTGCGAGGAGGCACAGTGTGTCTACCTACACCTCCATCTTGGCCGGAAGTCCAAGCATTTAAGTGAAAGATTAACTACCATTACACTAAGACACTTGACCATGCTGCAGTTTCCTAAACACCTGTATAAACTAGAGATGAGAATATTCACATTCTGGGATGAGAGAACAACTGTCATTTTCTAGGGCTCAGGGGTGTCATTTAATTAATTCCAAAAAGGGAAATGCTTGCTAGTAATAAGCCATCTTTGGTTTCTGTAGTCTCTTATGTGTAAGTAATCAAAACAAGGAGATAAGCAATTACCAGTCACTAAGAATGCTTTATCTTTAAAAAGCATGTTTAATACCCTGGCCAGGAGGTTGGAGTGTGGTCCAGGTCACCAAAAGGTTTCAGGTTTGATTCCTGGTTCGCAGGCACATACCTAGGCTGCAGGTTCGAACCCCAGCCGGGGCACATACAGGAAGCAACTGATTGATGGTTCTCTCTCACATCAGTGTTTCTCTCTCTCTCTCTTTCTCTCTCTCTCCCTCCCTCCCTCCCTCCCTCCCTCCCTCCCACTTCCTCTCTCTAAACATATCCTCAGGTGAGGAGTTAAAAGTATGTAAATAAACAGCATGTTCAAACACACTGTATATCATGACAATTTTCTAGTCCAATCCTAAACAGCAATAGTTCCTTTTTCAAGTCTCAAGCCTTGAGCTCCATTTTAAGCATCTTACTTTACAAATATTCAAGATTGAAATAATATAAAGCAGCTGGATACAATGTATTAATGATCTTGCTCCAAAATGTTCAGAAATTTGGAACTAATCTTATAAGCAAACTGTTCAGATAGAAAAGCTTAAAATGGCTCTGGCCAGGTATATCAAGTTGGTTAGAGCACCGTCCCAATAGCCAAAGCTGCAGGTTCAAGCTGCGGTAAGGGCACATACAAGAAGCAACCAATGAACGCATAAATAAGGGAAACAACAAATTGATGTTTCTCTTCTCTCACTCTTAAAAAAAAAAAAAGCTTAAAATGTAGTTCTGACTAAAAACATAGTATGAATATTTTAAATAAAAATTTTTAAAGATTTTATTTATTTATTTTTAGAGAGAGGGGAAGGGAAAGAGAAAGTGAGGGAGAGAAATACCAGTGTGTGGTTGCCTCTCATGCACCCCCTACCAGGGACCTGGCCAGCAACCCAGGCATGTGCCCTGACTGGGAATGGAACTGGCGATACTTTGTTTCACAAGTATGGCTCAATTCTCTGAGCCATACCAGCCAGGGCTGCACATGATAGCGTTTTAAATTATAAACAAATAACCTGACAATATATAACAGTACCAGGAGACTATAGTACAAATTCAAAATACTTGTGGCCCTATTATTTCATAAACAGGGGTGAGTAAAAGTAGATTTACAGTTGTGAGTATGTGAAGGAGTTGTTTTAAAAGATTTTATTTGTTTGTTTGTTTGTTTTAAAGAGAAGGGAAGGAAGGGACAGAGGGAAAGAAACATTGATGTGCAAGAGATACACTGATCAGTTGCCTCTCCCACACTCCCAACTGGGGACCTGGCCTGCAACCCAAGCATGTGTTCTGACTAGGAATTGAACTGGCGACCTCTCAGTTCGCAGGCCCACACTCAATCCAGTGAGCCACGCCAGCCAGGGCATGTTTATTCTTGAATTATATATTTTTTCATATGGACAACTGTAAACCTACTTTTGTCTGCCTCTGTATTTTCCTGCAATTCTCGGGTTTAGCTGTGTGAAAACTGGTCCGCCCTGAAGTGTATTAAGTGTAGGTAACTAGCACAAGAGCAACTGTTGCACTATGAAGGCAGGGACCTTATCTGTTTCATTGAATTCCAAGAGCCTAGTATATCTGACACACAATAAATTTTGTTAATTTATCTATGCATGAAGTATCAAAAATTGGCACCCATTCTGACTGTAACTTTGTATCTAATTCTTGAGCGTGCAGGGGCAATTACATTACTAGTACACTGGTGTTCAATAAATGCGTTTGTATCCGTTAACTGAACTGTGAATATTACTGAATTTCTTAACAGAATTTAAGGTTAAACAAGGAAGCCATTCAATACCTGATAATCCCAACAGATATTCTTTTAAATGAACACCAAACCAAAGAAATTTCTTTATAACATGGAAAATTTCCAAATACTTTTCAGGGTTATGGGCTTTTTACCTTCTTCGAGACAAATGATCTGTACAAAATTAAAATATTTTTTTTTTCCATGAGAGCAAGAAGCTGCCAAAGAATTCTAAGCAAAGTACTTTCAGATACACCACCAGTAACTATGTAGGACCTGCACAAAATTGGGCCCTATATAGTCTTTAAAGGGTTGTTAACCATATACACAACAGAAATAAAAGGGGTAAGGAAAGGAAGGCCCTGAAAGGGAAGTTCCAGAAAAACATAAAAAACGATAGCAATAAGGAGATAAAGTTCACTACAAAAATGTCTCAAGCATATTGAGAAAAGAAGTAAAAACAGTCTGGAAAACAAATCACATCTTCCTAATTGTGAAAAGGAGGGAGGGTAATACCCCTCATACTCCTCCCGTAAGACACAGCTGACCTTCCTGTGTTCAAAGACTGATTAATTATATGTCTTTGATTTCTCTTTTGCCATCTTGTTTCTCCATTATCAGTCTTCATTATCACTGGTTATTTATACAATACTTAATTTATTAGAGATTAAATATGTATTAATTAATCTAGTTACAACAAATTCTGATTGGAAATAAAGTTTGTAAAGGAGTTGTTGATTAACCATGAGTTTTGCTTCACTTTTTTTCCCCTATCATCTGTTTTAGGCTACAAATATTAGTAAAATAACTGAATTGGGTAAAAAAACCCAAATCCATTCTTCTACTCTATAGAAGTGGATTGAAGTAGAAAAGATCCTGATCTGAAGCAAAAAAAATTGTTTCTGTAAATTTTGTCAATGACCTTTGGCAAGTCACTGAATCTTTTCTACACCTTAGGTTCTGTCAGACTGAAGGTACCGGAAGGGAAAAGTTTCCAGCTCTAGCAACAGTCAGTTTAACTGCTATTACCATGGCTAATCTGATTTAATTATATTATGTTTGCAAACAGCTGTAACTTTTAAGCTATCAAAACAGGGTCAATTCAATGAAGAACATACTGAATAATTTAAAAAGATATAACTCAATAGCATTTAAACTGAGATTATTAGCAAAAAGCATTTGCTTGCCATGAAAACATTTTTAAAAAATTTTCAGAGATGTAATATATTATATAGGCTTCTAACTTAGTTGTCTCATCTCTTAAAGGGTAAGTCTTTGTGTGACCTAGATATTTTATATTTTAACTCCTCCTTTGAAATTCTTAAATTACTGTTTATTTTGTAGATAGATACAGCACGAGAAGGAGGATTCAGGTAAATTAGATAGGCACATCCGAACTTGTCAAACAAGCAATACTGCCCAGATTCCATAAACCATTCAGAGTTCTAAAAACATTGGAGCAAAAGTATAAATTGAAATTACAGCCCAGATCTGCAACCAACTCAAAAATACTCTTTCTACAGAAACTTTTTCAGGATCTTCTAAGAACAATTCTAAAAACCTAGCATAGTATTAATAATCTAGTTACAGTGTAGGCAATAAATTTTAAAACAATCCTTCCAAACACCAGGATCTGTGTAAAAAGTGTTAAGTATTAGAGAAAAGGGGTAGTACTATTGAGACATGCCTTCTGTAAGAAATATGAATACGGTTCTTTTCAATCACACAACAAAGTGAAAATTTAAACTATTATGCATTGTTTATAGCTACCCAATAAGTAACTTACAAAGCATGACTTACATAAAGCTTTTCTACAGATGTTCATCTTACAGTTTAAAACATTTTCAAGGAGGGCAAACAAAACAATTAGAAGCAAAGAATGATCAGAATTAAATTATTAGTGTTAACATTTACATGCTATATTACAAAGTGGAACAATTAAAAGGAAAGGGGGATATGAGAACTGAACAGATACTAAAGTTTTCTGAAACACTAGGCACCCTTGTGCTCTTGTTATTTAATTAAGAACTAAAATGGCCACATTACACAATGCAACGCGATTTAACAATGACGTCATTTACCGAAAGCCACTGGAATGAATAAATAGGAGCAACTGAAAAGGGCCGAAGATCTTTTCAAATCAATCAAGACACCTAGGCTTTAAAGGAGAACTTTTCTACTTAAAATCACTTAAAAAGCACTAACATCACCCTAAGAAACAAATATAATATTTAATAAAGAAAGCAAATGATGCAGAAACATGTATTTGATAAATTTTATTATTTTAAAATAGAAAATGCTTTCTATTATTCTAGTGACCTCTTGCACTAGAATAATTCTGAACATTTAAATTATCTAAACCTACTTACCACTAATGTTCAAATGCACCAGTCTAAAAGACAAGTTTTTAACAAATTAGGTCTTAGCAATCTGACCCCAAGTTTAGTGTCACTGTTGGCAAAACCAACTCTGGTATCACATTCAACTTAACTTCTAAGGAGACATTTTCCTGACCCTGATAAAACCAAACAGATGTGAAATTTTTATTTTTAGTGCCTGAAATTTGCTTCTTGAGTGAATTATAGCCATCAAGGAAATGTGTTCTACTCTCCTGCCAAAGCCCTGTCCTGCACTCTTTATTAGGCAGAACTCCCACGAATTCACAAACTCAGTCGGCCCCCACTCAACCTAGGGTAAGAGTTTTCAGGACTTACTCCTTTGCTGGGTGGGGGAGGGGAGGAACCCTGAAGCTTTAAACTGAAAAAACAAGATCTATGAATATGACTACAAAATCAGAGGAAAGGATGCTCATAAAGGGGAAAAAGTGTTAGGAAAAAAAGAAAATGTTGCTGAGAACTTTTTAAATAAAACAAAAACTAAGAGCCTATAAATATTTCACTGTCTTGAAACTAGTTTACTGGGTGGTCCCTTCCTCACTACCACCTACCAGAGGCGAGCCATGAAAAACACAGGAATACAGAAGTGGCTGGTTTGTTTCTAAGTTTGTACCTTTGCCTGTGTATTCAGCAAACAGAAGTAAACAAGAATGGAAGTCAACAGGAGAGCTTAGAAAGTTTTTAAGAGATTTATTTTTAAAAAATAATAAAGGTAAACAGACCAAGTGAACATCATGGGAGCTGCAGTCTTTCACAAGCATGTCCCACTTTGTAGGTGCCATCCATCTATTCTATTAATGCCGAGAGGTTGAGTTTTTCTAGTAAATAACTATATTACCAGAAAAGAGGGTAAAATGAGACACTTGGTGGCAGCCAACCAACAGCTGAACAGCGTTAAGTCTCAAGTAAATAATTTTATTATCTTTCATTTATAATGAAGTCAGATCAATTGAAGGGTGAAAAAAATGCTGCACAAGTATGACTAACTAGAAAGGAGGAAACTTGTATTTTCAGAAACCACTATTAATGAAGCAAACAACCTCAACTCTCACAAAATGGCCTTTCAGTGCTCATCTTCTCATTAGTGAATATCAAGCTGCTGCTACCTTAAAAAACGCATGCATTTTCTTGAACTCAGAGACCACCAGTAACAACTAGGTAGCCCTATCCCACCATATACTAAATGGCAGGCTTCCCCAGAGCATGATTTAGCTATGAGAGCACCTAATAACTATCCTTTACAGCTTAAGTTATAAACCTTTCAGAAATTACAAGGATCCAAATTATTATTAATGGGAACAATCCCACAGCTTTGCTTTCCTTTGAAGAAAAGCAAACTGCCGGATACAACCTCAGAGCAAAGAGAAAACAAACATGCTAATGTAGATTGGCCACATAGTATCTAACTTTCCAGGCTGTTAATTTCAGTTTCTATTAAAATTTCCTCATAGTTTTTAGCCTATAAAATACTTGCCAGCTCTAAAACATTAAGTTTCAAAGGAGCAAAGATACACATTTTTTTTAACAATCTAAAAGATTTCTCAAGTCCAGACCTCAAACTAACAGGTAATGAAATGCTGTCGACTAGAACTAACCACAAGCCGAAGCTTTGGCTGTAGTCTCATCACTTAAGTGCTTTTTAGTATCTCAATGTCCCCATCGAGAAAATAATAGTTTGTTAGATGATTTCTTAAGTCCCTTCCAGCTCTAACTTTGTAGTCTAAGGTCACTAAGAAACTTAATGTTTTGTTAAAACTCAAAATGTAGTCATTTTAAACACACCGTAAGAATATAAGTAAATTAGGGAACTTGACCCGGTATTTTCCAAAACTGCAGAAGGCAATATGGCTGCGTATTTGTTACCCTCACTTACATAAGAACCACTCTAAATGGAATGGAAATGCTATAATAAAAAGTAAACAATTTGTATGTCAGCACATACTTAAATACAACCAGAAGTTCAATGGTATTAAACAACTTCCCATCATAATTTTTATATATCACACCAGAGTATGAAAACGTGTATGTAAAAGTGTTTGTATTCTTTTATCATGTTTTAGTAAAGATCAACTACCTTACAATGAAACTTATTTTTTTAATTTTTTTATATCTCTAGAGAGAGGGGAAGGGAGGGAGAAAAAGAGGGAGAGGTATATCAATGTGTGATTGCCTCTCACGCACCCCTAACTGGGGGCCTGGCCCACAACCCAGGCATGTACCCTGACTGGGGATCGAACCAGAGACCCTTTGATTCACAGGCCTGCACTCAATCCACTGAGCAACACCAACCAGGGCCCTTACAATGAAATTTAAAACAATAAATTCTAAAAAAGACTGATTGTCAACTTTTTAAATAGCTATGGTTTAAATTTCAAATTAACCAACTGTAAAACTTAGTTCAAAGTCAATGACTGAGGCCCTAGCCAGGTATCTCAGTTGGTTATAGAGTGTCAGTTGCCGGTTCAGTCCCTGGTCAGGGTACACACAAGAATCAACCAATGAATGCATAAATAAATGGAACAACAAATTAATGTTTCCCTCTCTCCCTTCCTCCCTCCCTCTCTAAAAAAAAAAAAAAGTGTGAATGACTAAATATTGTGGTTAACTGATGAAAAAAATATATATACCTCTTCCCTGAACACTCTTTTCCCCTTCCATGTTTTTTTTCCCTAACTCCTCTCAATACCACCTCCCCACTCCATTCCAGACCTCACTCCTTTTCTCTCCACTCCTTTCTCAACCACACACTGCTTTCAAAGCAGTCTAGGAAGTGATCCTCTTATTTAGGAAGTATCAGAATCACCTAGGAAGTTTATAAAGGGAGGTGAGTGAACTTTTAAGCTAAGTAGGAGTTAAAAAAATTAAACTTCGAGTAACCAGCTTGCTCAGAGTAGAATACTCTGGTTAACTAAAGATTAACCAGAGAACTTACTGTTTTAAAAAAAAATCCTTCTGGAATCAATTATGTCACATTTCCCCTTACTCAGGAGTTACAGCTCTTCATGAGAAATACCTGATGACTTAATAACTGTCCTTATAGCCCTAACTGACATGCCTCAGTGGTTGGGTATTGTCCTGCAAACTGAAAGGTTGCTGGTTCGATTCCCAGTCAGACACATACCTGAGTTATGGGCTAGGGCCCTTGTTGGGGGCATGAGAGGGGCAACCAACTAATTTTTCTCTCACACATCGATGTTTCTTTCCCTCTCTTTCTCCCTCTCTCTCTCATAAACAAACAAACAGTCCTATAAATAAGTCAGGTTACAATCAATTCTTATCTCATGTAAGAGTGGACCCAACAGGCCAAATAAGGTTCTCAGGCTAAGGACGGTTTTACATTTTTCTAAAAAGCCACCACCACCAACAAAAAATATGTGACTGAGTCCATATGTACCACACTAGTTCTAAAATACATGCTATCAGACCATTTATAGAAAGTTTGCTGAGGCCCTGGCTGGGTAGCTCAGTTGGTTGGAGTATCATCCCAATATGCCAAGATTGTGGGTTCTATCCCTGCTCAGGGAACATACAAAAATCAATCGATGGATGAATAAACTAAGTGGTAGAACAAACCAATGTTTCTCTCTCTCTTCCTTCCTCTCTAAAATAAATTTTAAAACTAAAAAAAAAAGGAAAAGTCTGACAATCCTTGTTCTGTAGTACTAAAGGCACTGGAAGTACAGAGACCCCAAGGACATTGCCCTTAGAAGAGAAAGTGCTCCTTTCTCGTCAGAGTAACTGGAAAAAAAAAGTTTTTATTAAATCCATCCCAAATGACTTAAACAGAATCATTGCTATTTCTCTAATTGACTTGACTCAAGAAAGTGTTACCCCCAAAAAGGTTCTATCCGTTCTTTGGAATGAACAGTTTCAGCTGAAGTGCTAGTTAACTCTGGAAATAAATACAAAAAATTAGAAGCCTTACCTGGGGCATTTGCTATAGCCAATGGCAGGCTTGGAAGCTGGTGCACCTGGATTCCTGAAGCACCCAAAGCACTGAGGTTAATAGTCTGGAGGCCAGGCATGGAGGAAAGTTGAGCAGCATTCACAGTGACTGTGCCCGCAGGGATAGAGGCAGCTGAGGCAATGGGTGTAAGGGTGGTATTGCTGCTGCTGGTCTGCCCCAAGGAAACACCCTGCATTGGGGCCAAGGTGATTGTCTGGGCCTGTGGGTTCTGAACTTGGAGGTTCTGCAGCTGAAGAGTCTGCCAACTGACCTGTCCATTGGGCCCCACTGTTGGTGTCCGGATGATGATGGGGCCAGAGTTTGGAACAGCCTGAAGCTGGAGATTCTGGAGGGTTTCCTGGGAGATAGCTTGAGTTGTAAAGGTCTGCCCTGACAATGGTGCTGCTTGAAGGGCCTGGAGGGTCTGCCCTCCTTGAACTAGCTGAGGCTGGATAAGAATTTGTTGTTGTTGCTGAGACTGCTGGTTTTGCTCTCCCTCTTTTTGCTGACTTGCTTGCAGGGAGCCTCCAGATGTCTGGTTTTGCTGGATGTTCAGAGCATCAGAACCTTGCAGCCCACTAACCCTCTGGGGTGTCTGGCCTTGAGAGTTGGTCCCTGCTGATCCGCTGGTGGTAAAGTTCATAATTCCCATGTTGCTGGTGGTAGTAGTTGTTGAATAGCTATTGGCATTGGTGAAAAAGGAGCTGGAACTGGCTTGTGATGATACCAAACTGGCAGAACTGATGGCAGTCCCTGAGGTGACAGGCTGTGAGCCACTCTCCTGGGACCCAGAGCTACTGATTGTGACTGCCTGAGAGCTAGGAGTCAAGGTAGCTGCAGAAACACTGTTAACAGGTAGCAAGGTGATATTCCCATTCAGGGCCACCGGTACATTGGTCACATACTGAGTCTGTCCTGAGAGGACATTATTAGTCAGGCCTTGAAGGGGGACAGCCTGCTGGAGTAGATTTGGCATAGCAGCAATGATGTTGCCTCCACTTCCTCGATTTGTGATGATCTGTTGGTTTGCACCTGGTATGATCTGTATTTGACCAGAACCATCCTGCTGCACTTGGGCCCCAGTGGCAGCAAATTGCAGCTGTTGCCCATCAACGGTCTGGAACTGTGGGATTACTTGATACTGAATATTAGGCATCACACCAGGTAGGCCTGTTAGGACTTGCTGGTTCTGTAAGTTGGAGGTGGCAGCCACAACATACTGCCCACCAGAGACAGTACGATTCTTGGAAGACTCACTGCCATTGCTGCCATTGGTACTGCTGCCACTCTGTTCCTTTGAGGTAGGAGTAGCCCCAGAGGAAGAAGAGATGATCTGCCAGCCATTGGCACCCTGTGAGAGTTGTGTAGCTGTGAGGTCCAGCTCACTTGCGCCCCCTGACTGGCTTGGGCCCTGGGAGTTGTTGCTATTTTCATTGGGTGATTCAATTCTGCTGCAAGTTGCTGCCAACAGAGCCAAAGGGGATGGCTGGGATTCCTATTCAAAATATGAGAGGAAAAGAATTAGTTTAGTGACATCCAGCTGCCAGCCTAGACAGCAGTATACAACAAATAAACAGCCAAACAGCGCAGACAAATATAGAGCAAAAAAACAAACAAAAGGCTGAACTATATTTACTGCTGAAATTCTCATCTTTGGGGTATCTCCAAGTCACTTGTCTCTCTGTACTTCCCTAACTATAAAATGGTTAGCCCCTTCCTAAAACTTACTTTGTGAAAAAATAACCATCCAATCAACACATTCCCCAGTCTGTCCTAATCATTACTTACCTGACCTCCACCTCCTCCACTGCTGCTGCTACTGCCTGTGCTGCTGCTTCGAGCCTGAGAAAAGGCACCACCACCATTACCATTGCCCCCATTATTGCCACCAACTCCTTTCTCAATCTTCACCACAGCTGTCATTTCATCCATGGAGTGATCTTGGTCTAAAGAGAATTAAAAAATAAACTTAAAGTTGGGGGAAGGAAAAGGGTAAGGAGGTTATGACAGAACAGACATGACTAACACAGGAAGGTGAAAGGCGCCGCTGGAGTTGGGGGAGGAATGGATGGGGGAGAAGGAACAGTTGTAGAACGTGTAAGACATGAACTAGGCTCAGTGTTGCCAAAACTGGGCTTCAGTTCTCCTTTGCACCAACTTAAACTCAGAAAACATGGAAAAGATGCTTTTGGTATAGGAAACATTAAAGGAAGTGAGCATGTTGAAAGTTTCAAAATAAGTATGGGGAGGAAGAATAGGTAAGGCAAAAAAACATGTGGGTGGGCAAAAAGCTTGCTAAAATTAGGGTCAAAGGAGTCGGAAAAAGAGAAATTCAAATGTTAAAAGTTACAAGAAAGGACAAGAAGAAAAGAGATAAAAAGTGTGAGTGGGAAAACATTTGTGAACACTGGTTAAGGTATCCAAGGGTCCAAGGATTAGAAATCAGGTTTCAGGGCGGACTGAAGGCGGACCCTAGAGGGAAAGGGCGGTTTCGGGGTGAGGGGCGTGGAAAGGGCGGGACGGTAGGGGGGGAGGGGAAACAGGGATGGTGGCGGGGGGGGAGGAGGGGCGGAGGGCCCTGGGGCAGGCAGCGACCAGAGGGCGGACCAGGGAGGCGGTTGGCCCGGGCGGGGCCTGCTCTGCTCGGGCCGCCCCCGTGGCTCCAGCCCCCGGCGGGAGGAGCCTCAGGCGGGCGGTGGAGTAGTGGGGGGTAAGGCCCGTCCCCCCGTGGCCGGGGCGGGCAGGGGGCGGGAGAGGCCACTCTGCCCCCTCCCCCGGGGCGGGCGGCCCATCCCCCTCCTCCTCGGAGGCCCAGCCACTGCCCCTTCTCCCTCCCTTCCCTCCGCCCCGGGCGGGACCAAGGCCGCCGCCGCCGCCTCCCGCCCGCCCCCCCTCACGGCGGGGACCGCCCGGTCGGCCCTCGCGCGCGCCCCCTCATTCCTTACCACCCCTAAGCTTGGAGTGGACTCATCCTTACCGCTCATGGTGGCAACTGAGGGACGAGCTCAAGGGGGTCCTGTCCGGGGGGGTGGGGGGGGCCAGGAAAAAACGCGGACGCTGACGAGGCAAGCGAACCCGGACCGGACAGGGAGGGGGGGGTAAGGAGGAGGGAGCAGCGCGCCACAAGCCCGGCCTAGGCTCCGCCCCCTCGCTGCTGCC